>NC_037677.1:21694652-21807152 GCF_003255815.1 Theropithecus gelada
AAAGATGAACACTTTTTTTTTGGGTAAGATAAATTCCTAGTTTTATTAGCCATAATTTAAAAGGAATGCCCACTATTTAATATCAAGAGTAATTTTAAAATTCAAAATATACAATTTATCTTCTTAAACATGCCCTGAAGTCTTGTTTTGAATGAAACCTATGAAGTCGTAGGCATATTAGTCACCCAGTAGAAGTGAAGTAAGAGAGATGACACTTAGTGGGAGTTTATTTTGAATCTCCATATTTATATGAATTTGTAAAGTTAAATTAATGCTCATGAATTTAGGTTGAATTCTGAAAGGGAAAATCTTCCTTAATCTTGAATCTGAATAAATCCTGAACAGAGGCTCATAGAGCAACCTGTGAATGAGAATATACTTTTAAAATTTTATTTCTCCAATCTGGAAATTTCAGAAAGTGAAAAACCAGTTTTTGAAGGTAATTCTTGATCTTCATCTTTCAATAACTCAGATTTTCTTACTAAAATTAGCACTATGAGATTTGCATAGAAAGTAGTTATTTCCAGGATAATCGATCCAGTCAAGCTATTTTAAGAAGAGGGATAATTTTATCGAGGAATGGTTTTATAAACTCTTTTCGGTTCAAGCACTTTTAAGTTCCTCTCTTCTTGCAATCTAGCAGCAACAAAAAGCATCATACTTGCGGGGAAAAGGTGATATTTATATGGTAGTGAATCAGATTCAAGGCTGAAGAACTATTAATATTTTATAAGTTACTCATGGCATAGGCCCCTTTAGAAACAAATAGTGCTGTTTGGGGAAGGGAGAGGTGGTATTAAGTTTAGAGAGTAAACCCAATGGGGAGGTTATGTTACTTGCCTCTGACATATCATTTGCTTTGGGTGGGAGGAAAAAGAAAAAGACAGCCAGACATTGCGAATGATCCATGGCCACCTGGTCTGACAGAGCGGAGACTTGGGTAGCAGCAGCTGGTAACGCTCCTCGGCCTATCAAAGGTAATTGTCAGGCCAGCTCTGTTGGAAAAGCCAGATGAAGTTATGTCTTACGTTATAGTTTACATTTTTTCAGGCACAGAAACATGTAAAGTCTGCTGTAGAATTCCTGAGACCCTGAGTAAATTGTTGCCTTTGTAATTCATACTCTAAAAATGGTGGCCATATGTCGCCCTTTTTAGAGATTTACTTGAGAGTAAGAATGAGAAAATAGGAGCCAGATTTGTGAATATTTAGTGTGGCTGTGTCCTCCCGCGTGGTCTGCATTTATGTAATGTAACAGTCAAGTTATTGTGAGATTTACATGGTGCTTCAAATATACTTAGCTTCAGAACAACCATCTTATATTTATTCGTAATTTCATAATGGGAAGCCTACATGCTTTACCAGAATGAATGTGGGGAATTTCTTACCTAGAAATCCCTGACTTAAGAACAGTTCATTCATTAGAATGTGTGGAATCAGGAAATTTGTAACACTTATTTCCCTTTTTGGGCAATTCCTGCTGTTCTCTAATTCCAGAGAATAGGAATTCCAGTAGGGAAACGTCTAGCTTCTCTAGGTATTACACGTAACAGTGGAGTCTCTGGGCTACAGATATGTGCATTTCCCACTGCAGTAGGTCTTAACCAAATTGCTCTACTAAGTGATTTGACTGGCTCAGTGAAATGTGTATTTACAATTCTAGGACCTTGGGTCATCTCCCTTTATCACCTCCATTTCTGGATTGTGCTGTTTTTGGATATCTGACTTTAATACCATGGCAGGTGGCAATTGCCACAAAGGTGTTGGGCAGTGCAGTGTGGTCCTGACATTCCCAGTTGGTTCTCAAAGTCCATTTCCCACAGCAAATTGCAGAACCAATAAATCTCCAGTGTTCATTTTCATCTATAGTAAAATGATTTTAAAATGTCACAGTTATTGCCATTTACAACTTCCTTGGAGCCTGTCCTTGTTTTATTTGATGTAAAGTATTTTTAAAATATAGAACTGAATTGTAATAATTTCAACATAGGCTGTTTTCTCTCTCTCTCTCTCTTTCTCTGTCTTTTTTTTTTTTTCTGAGATGGAGTCTTGCTCTGTCACCCAGGCTGGAGTGCAGTGGTACAATCTTGGCCCACTGCAACCTCCACCTCCCGAGTTCAAGCAATTCTCCTGCCTCTGCCTCCTGAGTAGCTAGGACTACAGGCACCTGCCACCATGGCCAGCTAATTTTTGTATTTTTAGTAGAGATAAGGTTTCACCATTTTGGCCAGGCTGGTCTCGAACTACTGGCCTAAGTGGTCTGCCTGCCTTGGCCTCCCAAAGTGCTGAAATTATAGGCGTGAGTCACCACTCCCGGCAAATACAATACGCTTCTGATGGAAGTCAGCATGAAAGTGACTATCAGAGCTTCGGAAATGACAGGAAGAAGAACTCCAATTGAACAAGGGAGTGCTATGGGATCTGCTGTGGCAAGGCTGTGTGGAGGCTAGTTCACACTTCTTGTGGTTGTGTAAAAAGGTATATAGGAATACACATTCTGCATAAAGAAAACTTAGTGTCAGCATGGAATTTCACATGACAGATTTAAACATGTTTTTGTGGGCTGGCTTGGAGGCTTAGCCACCACCATATTTAAGTATATTTCTAGAGCATGTATTCGAAGATCTAAGAAAAAAATTAGAATTACAAGCACACATTTTGTGTAAACTCGGCTTGATTTGGAGTGGAGGGACTAGATAATACTCACTGAAGTGTAGTTTGGAACGTTAGGCCTTTGGTTAATAATCATGAAATGATTGGAAGTGTGAGTGTAATGTATGGCTGAAGAAGACAGGTAATTTCTAGAGAGAGGACAACGACTTCCATGATTCCTTCACATCAAGTTGGTACCTTTTGCTGCCTCCATCCTTTTTTCTTTTGAGTCTGGTGATCATCTGCTTCTCATTGAGTCTGTCTGTTCATCCTTTTGTGTTGTCTCAGTTATGGACAGTCAGGTATATTGAGTAGTTTTCTGTGTTTCCAGAAACTCATGTCCCACTCTTTTGCAAACAGGCAACTGTGGTCAGAATTCAGAGCTGGCAGTATGAGCCACATTGCTTGGACTCAGGTTCTGACTGTGCCAAGAATAAGATAATAACTTATTTTATTATCATAACAAGGTAATAATGTATTATATTTATCTTAATATAGCATATTATACTATATTATATCATATTATAACAATATAATAATTTATAACTTATTTTCATTATAATATTACATTATTAAAAATATATAATATAGGCTGGTCTCGAACTCCTGACCTTAAGTGATTCATGTGCCTCACCCTCCCAAAGTGCTGGGATTACAGGCATGAGCCACTGTACCTGGCCAATGATATATTTATGATTATAAATACTATATATAATATATTAATTACATATGAATATATCAACTAATAAATAATATATTAGATAAGTATAACATAATATAACAATATAACTTATAATTTAAAAGAACTTATTTTATCATAAGATATTACATTATAAAAAATCATAAAATATTAAGTTATAATAAATAGGTATGTTTACCTTAATATATTAATATATGATATTAATGTATAAAGATAATATCTATATATAAATATATTTATGATATGTATTAATAATTATATTACTATATATTAGGATAGTATCTTTTTATTTTGGAGACAGAGTCTCACTCTGTCACCCAGGCTGGAGTGCAGTGGCATGATCTCTGCTCACTGCAACCTCTGCCTCCCAGGTTCAAGCAATTCTCAAGTGTCAACCTACCAATTAGCTGGGATTACAAATGCCCCCACAATGCCCAGATAATTTTTGTATTTTTAGTAGAGACAGGGTTTCACCATGTTGGCCAGCCTGGTCTCAAACTCCTGACCTCAAGTGATCTGCCCACCTCGGCCTCCCAAAGTGCTGGGATTACAGGTATGAGCCACCATGCCTGACCAAGATAATATCTTAATATCTTAATATTGTAATATATTAATAATATCTTGTGATATATATCATAATAATATATTAAGATAAAGATATATTTAATATATAGATATATATTTTAATGTATAAATATATTTTTATATAAGATATGTATCTTAAAATATTAATATAATATTCTAATATATATTTTATAATAATACATTAAGGTAAAGATACATTTAACATATATAAAGATATATATATTTTAAAATATGTAAAGACATATATCTTAATATATACTAAGAATATATCTATATATAGGATATATATCTTAATATATTATCTTTATATATATATAAAAATATCTTACTATTTTACTTCACAGTGCCTCACTTTCCTTATATATTAGTATAAAATGAGGATAGCAGTAGTACCTACTTTGTGTGCTTGTTTTAAGGATCAAATGAATTCATAGATAAAATGTGCTTTAAATATTGTCTGGAACATATTAAGTCATCATCGTTATCATCATCCTCATCCTCAATTTCTTTCTTTCTGTTAGCTGTGTTCCATGCTATATGCCAGGGTTTGCACCATTTTCAGTATTCCTTTGGCTACATTGCTGCTTTTTCAGGATGATAGTTTCTTGTCTTAACAAACTTCTTCTTTTTTTTTTTTTGAGATAGATTCTTGCTCTGTTATCCAGCCTGGAGTGCTGTGGAGCGATTGATTATAGGCCACTGCAGCCTCAACCTTTTGGGCTCAATGATCCTCCCACCTCAGCCTCCCAAGTAGCTAGGACTACAAGAGCACACCACTGTGCCCGGCTAATTCTTTATTTTTTGTAGAGATGAGGTCTTGCTATGTTGCCCAAGCTGCTCCTGAACTCCTGGGCTCAAGCTGCCCTCCTGCCTCAGCTTCCTAAAGTGTTGGGATTATAACCATGAGCCACCACACTTGGCCTCTTAATAAACTTTTCTTCTGGCTTTTTTATTTCTTTGCTGTCACTCTTTTAAAATTACAGTGAAAATTCATAATCTGTGATTAGAAATTCTTTAAAAAGTTCGTGAGTTGGCCAAGTGTGTTTTCTAACTTTTCTTTCACCTTAAAATATTATGAAATATTTTGGGCATTAAAAATGAGGACAATATACTGAACATCCATGTGTTCCACCACACAGCTTAAGAGAGAAAATATTACAGATCCAGTTGAAGTCTGAACATCCCTCCTGTCCCATTCCTTTCCTTTTCCTGCCAGCGATAACCTTCATCTGGAGTTTGTTTTCACAATGTGAGATATTGTTTTGTCTGTTTCAAAACTCTTATAAGTAGAATTATATTTAACACATTCCTCTTTCCTCAATTTGCTCTTTTTTTGTTTGTTTGTTTGAGATGGCATTTCGCTCTTGTTGCCCAGGCTGGAGTGCAGTGGTGTGATCTTGGCTCACCGTAACCTCCACCTCCCGGGTTCAAGTGATTCTCCTGTCTCAGCCTCCTGAGTAGCTGGGATTACAGGCATGCGCCACCACTCCCAGCTAATTTTTGTATTTTTAGTAGAGACCGGGTTTCTCCATGTTGGTCAGGATGATCTCAAACTCCTGACCTCAGGTGATCTGCCCACCTCGGCTTCCCAAAGTGTTGGGATTACAGGCGTGAGTCACCGCGCCCGGCTCAACTTGCTCTTTTGCTTAACATTTTGTTAATGAGATGTATTATATTTATGGTGACACAAATAGGTCTAATTCATTTGTTTACATTGCTATATATGGCATTATATGACTAGATAACGGTCTATTCTCCTGTTGATGAATATTTGTATTGAAAGTTGGCTTGTGAGCACAAGAGTCATATGTCTGGAAATCATCTTTATCTCCATGTCACTATTGGGAACAGTACAGGAGATAACTTTTGTGTGGATTCCCTTTGTACACACATGCAGTCCCTTCTGTAAGTAACATGCCTAAGAATGAAGTTGCTGGACCATAAATGTATGCATCTTACACTTCAGTAGATATTGCCGAATTACTTTTCTAACGGATTGTATCATATTATAATCCAGGAGTTCCAATTACTTCACATTTATTTCAGCACTTGGAATTGTTAGACTTTAATTTTTGCCAACTTCCAATCCAGACCATTAATTAAAATAATTACCAACAGGACCAACTTGAAATACTATAATATTTCCTTGTTTTAGTTTATATTTATTTGAATATTAGAGGTTGAACATATGTTTGAGTCATTCCAGTTTCCTTTTTATATCCTTTGCCTGCTATTTTTTTCCTTTGGTTATTTGTCTTTTTCTAGTTGATTTGTAGGAATTGTTTTGTACATTCTGATGCTGGATCTTTGTTTATATGTATTGTAAATTATCTCCTGGTCTGGGCTTACTGCACTCTTTCTGATAATTTATCATAAGTGTTAAAACATACATCCATGCAGAAAGTCTTCTCTCTGTCTTAAATGCAGAAGCAAAGGCATCTTTACAGACTCACCATTTAACACAAAATCCTTATTAGCTCACTGGGTCTTACTGAAAGCATGTATGAGTCGGAGGTGTATGTAGCTCCTGGCCAAGTCTGAGGTCTGGTTTATTTTTATGTGCTGGCTCTAGCAGGGTCCTCTGGGACTGTTTGAACTGATCTAATATTCTCATTTGGTTGTAAGCATCTATAGAACGTATTTTTAGCACCTAAAATTATGGTGCTAATTATGGATACAGTTGTTCATTGAGTAAAGTTCTTTTCAGGCAGAATCTGTGTATAATTTTTTTTTTGTTTATTCTGCATTACCTCAAAGCGTAGTAGGTGTTCAAGGGAGATTGCCTGATTAAAGGAGACTGAATAACTTGCACTTCCAGGCTCTGTCTTGCCCAGTTTGTTTTCCATTCATTTCACAAATACTTGAGTGCCAATCGTGGGCACGATAATAAATGCTCACATCTCATTGGATTCATTTATTGAAGTATTATGGTTATTCACAAATAATTGATGAATGTAGTTTGATTTTTCAGTCAGCTCAAGTTGTGGCATAAGTTGCATCATCTTTATTACAGACAGATGATAGTTAATAAAGAAAGACATTTTTATCCACTTGGTTTAAAGTGAAGTTTATTGTTGATATTTCTGCATGTCAATAAAAGTAATAGGAATTAGGAAAGTTCCATCATGGTCATGGTTTAACAATAATATACTATCAAAGGAAATTAATGAAATAGATTGGTTTTCTCATTCTTTCCACTTTCACGTAAAATACTTTAAATCTTTAACATTTTCAAATTGAGTATTTTTAAATGTTTCAAAATGTTATTTAAAATACTTTGTTGTAATTCTATGACATTAATGTAAATCTAATTTATTATAAAGAACCTAAAAGTAAAATTAATAAGCTTTTGTATATGTAAAATTAATTGCAGATGATCCATTCTGAATCAAAAAAGTAGTTTATATTTATGTACCCACCCAGAGTCCGTCCATCCATCCATCCATCCATCCGTCCATCCATCCGTATATCCTGCAGTAGTGCTGTTTACAGGTACATGTAAGATTGCACTTCTCCACTTCTTGATGTTAGTTATGGCCACATGACTTGTTTAGTCAATAGAATGTGAGTGGGAGTGAAGTGTGTCACCGCTGGGCAGAAGCCTTCAGGAGCCAGTGCACTCTGTGTCTCTTCTCCCTACCCTCCAGCCCCCATTGCTGACTGCTGATGTTCCAGGTGGTGGGAGTTCTCCCCACCTGGGCCTGAGCACGTGGGCTTGTGGAGCAGAGTTCCCAGAGGAAATACAGTAGACAGAGAGCGTCTGGGGAAATATAAACTTTCGTTGTTACACGCTGCTAAGGTTTAGGCATTGCTCATTACCACGATATTATTTATAACTTAATTTTAACAAGTATCTTCACTCTATTACATTTCAAATCTATTTTTCAAATATGGCTTAGTGACATAGAAATTAAAATAAATAGTTATTAACATTGCATGAGGCTAGTTACTTTTAGGTAGTTGCTGTTGATCTAACGGTTGCACTGTAGAAAATTCATACTCATTTTCTTGTCAAAACTTGATAATTTTTACATTTTCTTCTTTGATAGACATGCATCTCCCCTCTGCAGCCACTGTGGCAAGGCTTGAGAAAGGGTGATATGTCTTGTAAGATGTCCCTGTTTTACTTGATTATTCCAGTTTAATATTAATACATTAGCCCAGGAGTGTGCTATCCTGGATACTTTTGATTTGTGTTTCCTTTCATCACTAATAAAACTGGAAGATATTCTTAGAGTCCCTTGTTTCGTTACTACATTGCACAGTTATTTTTGCTTAGCGAGGGCTGTTAATATCAAAGTATAATACACCCCCTCCTTTCTGGTAAAGATCTTTCCTATTTTTTTTAAAAAGGCTTGAGTGTATCAAATGGTTTATTTTCATATGCAATTAGTGTTTTAATTGTACCTTTGTTTTCTTTGTCACTTTGGAATTGCTTTTATCCTCATTGTTTTCATTTCTGTGTTCAGTTAAAAGCTCAATGAAAGGATGTTAACTGCCAACTTTAAGAATACATTTTATTTGTGAATTTCATTTGTTTAAATTGGTATGTTATAAATTATACAGATGGTAAAAATTTGATTTTCATTACTTGACAAAGTTGGCATGCGTCTTTGTCTTTTAATTTGAATAAATATTTGGCTAGCCACTGTTGTGTGCCTAGTAAATTTAGGTCGTGTTTCAAGCCGCTTTTTAATATTGTGTGCCTCCACTAGGTGGTGCTCATTCCTTCGGGACATCTGAGACCTAGCTCAAGGAACTTAGTTCTGTCACTGATGGGTTAAAGATAAAAGAAGCAAATTCAGGCCAAAGCAGTGTGAAAAACTTGTGAATTTTTTTTATTTCATGTAAAGAGTTGTGAAACTCTGTAGTAGAGGTATTTATTATTGATAATATATGATACTTCCAAGAAATCAGTGATTTTATTATATGGCTATTTATATAAAATGTATTTAAATGGTTATTATAGGTTGTGTTAGGTGATGGGGATGCAGTGGTGAAAAACAGACATGGTGATCTTAAACCATATGACTCTTGGAATCAACACTCAAGTATATCACTTGAATAAGTGTATAATTATTACTGAGATACAGACAGGTTTTTGGTGCTTTGAGTGTATAATGGGCAGAGAAGGGGGTATTTTCCAAGATTCTGGGAAGTTGTATTGAAGAACTGATCACTGATACAGTTAAATGAGATCTGAAGGTTGCTGAAGAATTAACCGGGCGTGAGTGTGTTGGAGGAGAAATTTCTCAGTGACGAGGTTAGTGTGGGGTTGCAAGGAGTTCTTTATCTGCACCGCAGTCTTTGTAACGGTTGGATCCAGTGGAACTTTTCAGTCCGGAGACATCTGTTCTTTGGCTTTTATTTCTTTGATAATTTCCTTCCCTCAGCTCTTCTCTTCTTCCATCTTTCTCGAAGTTCTTTTAGGTGGATATTGGCCTTTCTGGATTTTACCTTTGCTTTCTAAGAGAGTTCTTCAACTTTTACTACTTTTCTCTTTAAAATTTTAAAAATTCGCTGTCATCATTTTAATTGCAGTACATTTGAGAGGAATGTCTCCATTTCTTTTTTGTAACATCCTAGTCTCATTCCATGGATACACTATAGAATCTTTCTGAGGATAATTAAACAAAACAAAAACCCCTCTTTTTGTTGATTCTGTGTTCCATAAACTTTTCAAAGTTCTAAGTACCTTGTTTCTCTCTTCCAGCAACCCTTTAGATAGATGTTAATCTTTACGCTATTGTACAGATTAGAAAGCGAGGCATCAGTTTGATTACACAGCCAGTTAGGTGGTAGAGCTGGCCTTGAGCCCAGGTGGTCTGACTCAAGCTCTGCATTTTCACTCTCATGCCACTCTGCTTGTTGATGAGTACTCAGTAGAATGGTTTTGGTTTCATTTTCAATTCTCTTCATTTTGTTCACAATTTTTGTTTACTGTGGGACCTTTTTTTTTTTTTTTTTCCTGTTTTACGTGCTTGGTGTTTATCCTCTGGGGGCTTTCCTCAGACGTCTACATATTCTTGGTTGTCTGCTTATGTTTAATAGTGAGTTGTTAAAAGAGCTGATTGGAAGATCTATGTGTTGGAGCAGGGCCTGGTGACAGGTGGAATCTCTGTAGAACAGTGGTTTTCAACTGGGTCAGATTCCTTCTCCCCTTTCCTGGTCATTTGGCAACATCTGGAGACATCTTTGGTTGTGATGACTTGAGGAGGGTATACTGCTGGCATCTAGGAATACAGCTCAGGGATGCTGCTGAACATCCTACGATAGACAGGAAAGCCCCTCACAACAAAGAACTATTCAGTCTAAAATGTCAATAGTGCCAGAATTAAAAAACTCTGCTTCAGAGGGAAAGGATGAAAAACCAGCCACTGTTGGTTACAGGAGGAGAGATTGCAAATCCCAGAATAGAGAGCCATTTTTCTCCAGGGCTTTCCAGTTTTTTCATCAGAGAAACCTGGAATCTGCTACCTGGGCCTTAGGTGGCTGGCTGCTTGGCATTCTGGATCAGCCAAGGGAAAGGAGCCCCTCACAGTGTTAAGGGGTTCAGCACCTGCATGCCTGGCATCCCCAGTCCCCCAGCATGACAGTGTTCCCTGGGTCAAATTATCTCTTTTCAACAATTCCCCACTTCACCTGGTTCTGCGCAGTGGCTTCCTTTTTTTTTTTTTTTTTTGAGACGGAGTCTCGCTCTGTCGCCCAGGCTGGAGTGCAGTGGCCGGATCTCAGCTCACTGCAAGCTCCGCCTCCCGGGTTCACGCCATTCTCCTGCCCTCAGCCTCCCGAGTAGCTGGGACTACAGGCGCCCGCCACCTCGCCCGGCTAGTTTTTTGTATTTTTTTAGTAGAGACGGGGTTTCACCGTGTTAGCCAGGATGGTCTCGATCTCCTGACCTCGTGATCCGCCCGTCTCGGCCTCCCAAAGTGCTGGGATTACAGGCTTGAGCCACCGCGCCCGGCCGGTGTGGCTTCCTTTTTCTAAAAATTTGTTGAACTCTCTAGTCTTCTGACTGCCTCATTTCTGTTATTTTTAATTTGAAAAATCATCTTAGTGCAACTTAGGATAGAGAAGAGATCTGTATAAATTTTGTAATCATAATTTTTAGTGGTATTATTGTAATCCATCAACCACTTATGTTATGGTTTATTTAATCATTTTCTTATCATTGTACAGAACAATTTTTCCTTATCAATTCTTAGGTTACTTTGAAATACAGCTTATATAGGAGCAATAGGTAAATGCTTGAATCTTTCCTTTAACCTACTAATTTTCACATTATTGTTTTGGTGCCCCTGCATCCTCCAAAGTGAATCAGTAAGAACTCTTTTTTTTTTTTTTAGATGGAGTCTTGCTCTGTTGCCCAGGCTGGAGTGCAGTGGCGCGATCTTGGCTCACCACAACCTCTGCCTCCCTGGTTCAAGCGATTCTCCTGCCTCAGCCATGTCAGCATGCCTGGCTAATTTTTTTGCATTTTTAGTAGAGTCGGGGTTTCACTATGTTGGCCAGGCTGATCCTGAACTCCTGACTTTGTGATCTGCCTGCTTGGCCTCTCAAAGGGCTGGGATTACAGGCGTGAGCCACTGCACCTGACCAGAGCTCTTTTTAGTATCAGTATGAATACAAAGATTTTTGTATATTTGATGGGTTTTAGTCCACTGCAATTACTATTCTTGTTTCTTTCTTTTTCTTTTATTTCTTTCTTTTTTCAAAAACTTATATTTTAAGTTCTAGGGTACATGTGCACAACGTGCAGGTTTGTTACATATGTATACATGTGCCATGTTGGTGTGCTGCACCCATTAACTCATCATTTACATTAGGTATATCTCCCGATGCTATCCGTCCCCCATCCCCCCACCCCATGACAGGCCCTGGTGTGTGATGTTCCCCATCCTGTGTCCAAGTGTTCTCATTGTTCAGTTCCCACCTATGAGTGAGAACATGTGGTGTTTGGTTTTCTGTTCTTGTGATAGTTTGCGCAGAAGGATGGTTTTATTTATTTTTTTTTAGACAGAGTCTTGCTCTGTCGCACAGGCTGGAGTGCATGGCACAATCTCAGCTCACTGCAACCTTTGCCTCCTGAGTTCCAGCAATTCTCCTGCCTCAGCCTCCCTGGTAGCTGGGGTTACAGGCGTGTGCCATGACACCTGGCTAATTTTTTATTTTTATTTTTAACAGAGATGGGTTTCACCATGTTGGTCAGGCTGGTCTCAAACTCCTGGCCTCAAGTGATCCACCCGCCTCAGCCTCCCAAAGTGCTGGGGTTACAGGCGTGAACCATCATGCCCGACCAGTGCAATTATTATTCTTTTTGATGCTAAAATGACCCCAGCTTTAGCCAGTGGGAGTGCCTTCAAGTTGACTTCTGTGTTTTGTTTTGTTTTTGACCCAACTTCACTGGGCTTTGATTGCTTCTTTGTTTTTTGGCCTGCCAGGGTCTCTCAGGTTTATTTTACACATTTTTTGCATATATATATATATATACACACACACACACATAGACACATACACACACGCGCGCACACACACACATATATATATATGTAGAGAGAGAGAGACAGACAGACAGACAGGCAGAGTCTTGCTCTGTTGCCCAGGCTGGAGTGCAGTGGCGTGATCTCGGCTCACTGCAAGCTCCGCCTCCTGGATTCATGCCATTCTCCTGCCTCAGCCTCCCGAGTAGCTGGGACTACAGGCGCCTGCCACCACGCCTGGCTAATTTTTTGTATTTTAGTAGAAGTGGGGTGTCACCATGTTAGCCAGGATGGTCTCGATCTCCTGACCTCATGAGTCATCCACCCACCTTGGCCTCCCAAAGTGCTGAGATTATAGGCATGAACCACCAGGCCCGGCCTCCTGCCCCTGTATATTTTAAGGTACATTTCTAGAATTGAGGTTTTCTTCTTGTTAAATACTGTATTGGTTCCTAACAGTGACCAATAGAAATTCCTTTACCCTGCTTTTCCCAACTTCTAATTTAAACTACTATATACTTTTTGAAAACTCCCAATTAAAGGTAATCCATGAACTTATTTACTTTACTTATATTGTTTCCCTTCTCTTCCTAATTTTTGGTAGTTGTATTTGACCTGCATTGCTAGATCCTAAAAAAGCTGCATTCTACTATTTACTCTGCCCCATCATTTAACTTTAGTTAAATACGGCATATTGATTGGTAACTATCAGTTCTTATCTAAAAGCCTCTCTAATTATTTCAGAAATTCATCCTCTAGTTACTGTCCCATGGATAGGGCTCAGGGAACAATTTTCCCTGAGCTCTTACAAGTTTTTCTTGTGGTCTTTACATTAATAGTTGAGAATCAGTTTGTCTAAAGTTAAAATCCTGGGTTCACAGTTTCTTGTTTTGAATATCTTAAATATCATACTTCTTCAGCTTCTGGTATAAAGTGTTCCTAAGTATGGTGTCAATATAACTTACTTTCTTTTACAAGTGTTTTTGTCTTGATGTTCAAAGAATGTTTTTAAAAATTTCAGATTCTTAAAAAAACTTTTCTCAGTGTTGACTGTTAGTGTCAGTTTTCCCAGATATTCAGTATGTTCTTTTAATCACATTATGTGCACGTATTTTTATTTCATGGCATTTAAAAAAATTCCTGCAGAACCCCAAAATGTTCCCTCCTCTTCCCCCATCTTCTTGTTCCTTTGCTTCAAACTGTCCTTCCTAAGTAAATCACTTGGCTCACTTTAAAGTTTATGGGTGGTTTGCCTGTTCTTTGAAGTTTCTTTTTTTCCTTTTTTTTTTTTTTTTTTGAGACAACGTCTCACTCTGTCACCCAGGCTGGAGTGCAGTGATGTGATCTCAGCTCACCGCAACCTCTGCTCCCTGGGTTCAAGTGAGTCTCATGCCTCAGACTCCCAGGTAGCTGGGACTACAGGCATGCACCACCATGCCCAACTAGTTTATGTATTTTTAGTAGAGACGGGGTTTTGCTGTATAAACCAGGCTGGTCTCAAACTCCTGACCTCAAATGATCTGCCCGCCTCGGCCTCCCAAAGTGCTGGGATGGCATGAGCCACTGTGCTCAGCCATGTTCTTGGAACCATGCAGGATGTATTTTGTTTGTGTCTTTCTTCTCTTACTCAAATTATATGATTCATTTATGTTGTGACTAGATTAATTCATTGTTGTTACCAAGGAGTATTCTATTCTGTAAGCATAGAACAATTTATCTATTCAACTGTTGATGGACATTTTTACCGTTTCTGATTTTTGACCACTTTAGATAATGCCGCTGCTGTTAGCAGTCCTGTACGGGCCTTTGCCTGAATGTGTATGTGGTTCTGTTGGGTATATACTAAGGAATGGAAATGTTGGGAAATAGGATTTTCATTCAACTCTTTGTATACATATTTTCATAAGGTATGATTTAAGAATTGGGTTGCGGTATGTCTTTGTTTTGTGTTGCTACAAAGGAATAGTTGAGGATGGGTAATTCATAAAGAAAAATGTATTTGGCTCACAGTTCTGCAGACCATACAAGAAGCATGGTGCCAACATCTGCTCTTGATGAGGGTCTCAGGATGCTTCCACTTACAGTGGAAGGCAAAGTGGAGCTGGCATATGCGTGTCCTATGGTGAGAGAAGGAGCAAGAAAGAGAGAGGGGAGGTGCCAGGCTCCTTTCATTAACCAGCTTTCATGGGAGCTAAGAGTGAGAACTCACTCTCTAGAGAATGACACCAACTGTTCATGAGGGATCCGTCCCCATGACCCACACACCTCTCACCGGGCTCCACCTCCAGCATTTCAACATGAGACTTAGTGGTGCCAAAAGGCTCCCCATATCCAAACCATTGCACTAGGTAATTGGGTATTGTTCCGGGTTTTATGGCCATGATCGTGTACGATAGCCGTTGCTGTTCCACACACACATTCTTGCTAGCCCTTGGTATGGTGGGGCTTGTCTTTGCTTTTTGTTTTTGAATCCACTTTGGGGGTTGTAATTGTATCTCATTGGTTTTAAATGCCCCCAGCTTTAGCCAATGGGAGTGCCTTCAAGTTGACTCCTGTGTTGTTTTGTTTTTGACCCAACTCCATTGGGCTCTGATAGCCCAATGGAGCTTATCAGAGCCCAGTTGGATCCCCAGATGACTAATGAGGTTGAGTTCTTTTTCATATGTTTCGTGTGGGTCTGTTTCTGGACTGTCTGCTCTTTTCTGTTGTTCTGTCTTTATGTCAGTACTACAGTGTCTTATTTGCAGAAAAATCTGTTGGAGTTTTGATGATTATTGCATTGAATTCATAGTTTAATTTGGGGAGAATGAATATCTTTACAATACTGAGTCTTATAATTCACAAGTGTGGTCTATCTTTCTATTAGGTTTTCAGTTTCTCCCAGTGACACTTTCTAATTTTCTTTTATAGATCTTGCATTTTTCCTAGGTATTGATAAAATGATTTTTAATTATTTGCTACTGGTACCTAGAAATTCATCACGTTGTTATAGTATAGTGCACTTAGAACGTCTGTTCCTTTATCTGTAGATTCTTTTGTTTGTTAATAATGGCAGTTTTATTTCTTCCATGACAATTCCTTATCCATCTATTTATGTTTGCCTTATTGTTCAGTCTGGGACCTCTGAGTACATTATTGAGTGGGTAGATCTGTGATAATGGATAATCCATAATAATGGTAGATCCGTAATAGTGGATCTGCTTGTCTCTTTTCCTCTGAATGATTTTCATCTTTTTTTTCATTGCTACTCACCTTTCAAATCTGAGCCTTCTCTCCCCTCTGCTTTAGTGTTCCTGCCCTGCTCACCCTGGTTCTCCTTTCAGCAGTTCCCTTCCTGTCTGGGGAACCTCTCCTTTTGGAAAGCATGTTCTGCCACCATTGTTCTTGCCCCTGGCTTATATTTTATTTAAAAGTTGATCAAACATTTTATTTCATCTCTCCCAAACCTGTGATGTCTATGGGGTGAAAGTCTTGGCATTCATAGGATGGTTGAATAGATTAAAGGGGTCAGTCAGTCCACCTGAAGCACCTGGAACAGTCTGGCCATGGTAAGCACTCACTGTTAATGTTGTAATTATTAGTAATAATTAGAAAATGCCATATTCTTTCATTCATTCAACAAAATAACCATTTCAATAAATAATATTAAAATTGGTAGTGACTGAAAGAAAAATGTAAAGAATAAGACTAATTTATTGCTTGTCTGACTCACTTTTTGGCAAATGTGTAATTAGATACATGAGAAGCAATCATTAGTGTAATTGATGTAATTTCTAAAGCTCGGTGTAATTTCTATAGCTCAGAAAGTCTTTTTTTGGATATCGAGTTCTTTCATGCTTTATTAGATTTATCTTTCTTCTTTAGAACTTGATGAAAAACATTATTTTGTCCTAGCTGGAAAATCAACTTTCTGCTGCCGCTCATTGTCAAATATTTCTTACACCCACAGTCTGAGTTGGTGTAGTAGAGTCTTGATATTTCCACAGTAACTGCCTTCGGGAGTAGAAATACAATACATGTACGTTTAGGGTAGAGCAAGTGTCTAGAATGAAATAAGACTTCTGCGTGTGCCACATGGAGCTGTTTAACCTTCCTACATAAATCAGCAATGGGAGAGGATTGAATAGTGTCTGACTGTTTTTGAGATTTGTTCATACCATTCCAACGGTACCTATTTTTAAATCACAAATTTTACTTAACAATGTATTTGTTTGTACTGAATTTTAAAAATCTGTAGTATGTCGAGGTCCTACCTGGCATTTTAGTAAAATATCCTCTTGAAATTAATAGGACAATTAGATTTGGTATCTTGCAGCTTCATGAAAATGTGTTGCCAAAGTTCATGACATCGTGCTTCTCTGTAGGCCAATGAAAGTACATTGCATCATCCTAGATCTGGCAGTTTGTGAGATCTGCAAAGACGTTAGCACAGGCTCTTGTGCTGCTGGGATAGTGATAACTGCTGCTTTGGCAACATGATTCAGTGTATCCAGGGAAAGACTGTGAGGACATGAGGGATAGTGGAGGTGCTTAGATGGAAGGAGGCTCAGCTTTTGAATAACTGCATGAAACCAAGAGCCCATCCACCCTCCCCTCTTCTCTTTGGAACATGGCATGAGCAAAAAGTAAAGACATAACAAAACTACAGAAAGTCTGCTGTGTAGAAAGACTCTATAAAGAATGAACAAAACTAGAGAAGTGCAGTGCAGGCGTTTGATACCATAATCCACATTTACACAGAGGGTGTGCTTGTGTTACCCTTGATTTGTGTATCTGAGGATTCTGCAATATACTAGATCTGCCTGCCAAGTTTCAAATATGGTACACTTAAAAAGTTTGCTCGCAAGCATAAACTTTTATCAACATACCTGTGAAAGAGGTTCAGTATATGTGTAGAGAAGACTCAGCGAAATTATAGTTTCTCTTTCCAGTAAGTTTAGCATACTTTCACTTTTTAAAATCTCTGGGCTCATTTGAAATGCTCTTGACCCCACGGTATGGCCTCCCTCCCATATTGGCAACCAAGACTAACCGGCAGCTATTAAAATAGAAAACTGTAAGGAAAATAGACTTTTCCCACAGCTTAGAATTCTGAGGTTAAAAATAAAAAGGAAGCAAAGGTGGCATAGAGAAAAATTGTCTTTACTTTCCTGCTTCTGGTTTTCATTAATTTCCATTTTCTTTTGCTCATAGAACATCTAATGTTTGTTTTCTTTTTTGAGAAAATCAGCTAAAAAGCAAGTTAAAACAATGTAATTAGTTGTTTAATGTCAATGCCTTCACCAAGTATACTATAAACTTTAAGAAGATAGGGACTGAAGGTGTGTCTATCCTTTCTGTACCCGCGATGCTGACAGGGCACATTACTCGACACCTAATAGACACTTATTAATTTGTGTTTTTGGATGTAATGTGACATTTTCAGAATTTTTATAATTTAACTTACCTTTTGGAACCATTCGTGGAACGCTGAAGTTGTATAAAGCTATTCCTCAGAGTGTGTAGGTTTTTATGTAACTATTATATGATATAGTGATATGGTTATTCTATCACTGTTATCTCATGATGTGGCAGAATAGTTTTCTATACTTGTTACCTGAATCTGAGGTTAAAAGGGAAGAAATGAATGAAGACATATGAGTTGCTGTTGCAGACATGAGCTATGAATTAACATTGAATGGGCTTTGGTAAGAAACTGACAGATTCAGTGGCGAATGAAACTTCTAAAAATCTAATTGTGGAAATAAAAAACTCAGTGGATCAAATGGCTTCAATTGCACATTAAATACAGCTGAAAAGAATTAGTGACCTTGAAAATGTATCTGAAGAACAAGAAAGTAGACAGATATAATAATAATAATACATATATAATTATATATTATAAATATTATAATTATGTAATAATAAGGAGTGGTAGAGAATACAAAAGAAATTCCCAGTGGTATGAAAGTTAGAATGAAAGAGTCTAACATGTACTCAACTGGGGAGCCAAGGAGCGATGATAAAGAAAATAGAGGAAGTTGGATGCAGTGGTTCACCCGTGTAATCTTAGCACTTTGGGAGGCTGAGGTGGGACAATTACTTGAGCCCAGGAGTTCGAGAACAGCCTGGGCAACACAGCAAGACCTCATCTCTATACAAAACAATTTTAAAAAAGAGAAAATAGAGGAGAGGTGATATCTGTGGGAGAATGGCTACATGCTTTCCAGACTGGAGAAGACCCATGACACCACACGTTCAGGAATCACAATATACCCAAAACAGAACATATACATAAACAGAACATATACATAGAAACACGTATATGTATATATATAAAGGCAGAACTAGAATATTGTGAGAACCCTCATTTTTTAACTAAAAGAGGAAAAATACTCTTAGATAATAGGATGGGAGGAAAAGAAGGAAACTTATGGGAATCTACTGAAATCGATAGTAACTATTATTCTTAATGGGGAAAAATGAAAAGCATTCCTTTCAAAATAAGGAACAAATAAAAAATGCTTTCTATCGCCACCTAAAAAAAATCTTGGAATAGCAATCCTAGTCACTGTTGCAAGATAAGGGAGGGTGGGGATAAGGATTAGAAAGAAAGAAACGAAACTGTCATTCACAGGTGATATGATTATCTCTGTATGGAAAACCCGACAGGAATCTCTAGACTAGTTAACAGAGTGGTCAGTGCTGGGTGGCTGACTGCAAGGTCTGTATATGAAAGTCAGCTGTGTTTCTAACCCCAGCAACCAATAGGAAATGAAATAAACAAACAAAACAATTCCTACTTACAATAGCAGGAGAAACTGTGAGTTAGCTAGGTGAAAATTTAACAAAAAGTGTTTAAGACTTACATGCAGGAAATTATGACACTTTACTGAGGCACAAGTGGAGAGTGATACTTGTTCACAAATAGGGAGACTCAGTATTGTAAAGATGGCAATTATCTAACAGGTATTAATTATTTTTTTAAAGAGATGGGGTCTTGCTCTGTTGCCCAGGCTGGAATACAATAGTACAGTCATAGCTCAGTGCAGCCTTAAACTGCTATGCTCAAGAGATCCTCCCACATCAGCCTCACTCCTGGATTCAAGATATCCTCCCATATCAGCCTTTATTTTAATTAGCTGGGGACCTCACCTGGCTAATTAAATTTTTTTTTTCTTTCTTTCTTTTTTTTTTTTTAGAGACAAGGTGTCGCTATGTTGCTCAGGCTGGTCCTGAATTCCTGGGCTCAAGCAATCCCTCCATCTCAGCCTACCAAGCAGCGAGGCTCGGACCACTATGCCTGGCCTCTCATATGTTTTAGAACTTAGGATTATATATACAAGCAAAGTGCCACCACAAGCCAACCCACACCTGATGGTGTAGGGGGTGCTCTTCCCACTAGATATCAAGATTTATCATAAAGTCTCAATAGTCAAGATGGCGTGGTATTGGCATGGGAATAGACAAGTGGAACAAAGGAACAAAAGAACTACTTGTTATGGACTTGCAAGTCTGTGGAACTGGGACAGTACTGTAGAAAAAGAAAGAAGCTAAAAGAAATAGTTTATACATATAAAAAAGGATGGATTTGGATTCCTATCTCACATCATAAACAAAAGTCAATTTTAGATGAGTTATAAATACAAATTTGAAAAGCAATACCTGAAAACTCTTAGAAGGTGAGATAAAAGAGGCCGGGCGCGGTGGCTCACTGAGCGCCTGTAATCCCAGCACTTTGGGAGGCCGAGGCGGGCGGATCAGGAGATCGAGACCATCCTGGCTAACACGGCGAAACCCCGTGACTACTAAAAATACAAAAATTAGCCAGGCATGATGGCGGGCGCCTGTAGTCCCAGCTACTCGGGAGGCTGAGGCAGGAGAATGGCGTGAACCCGGGAGGCGGAGCTTGCAGTGAGCCAAGATCACATCACTGCACTCCAGCCTGGGCGACAGAGTGAGAGGCTGTCTCAAAAAAAAAAAAAAAAAAAAAAGAGGATGTGATAAAAGAATATCTTTTCATTCACCGTAAAAAATGGTGTGAAAATTTTACCGCATTAAAGCTAAGAACTTCAGTTCATCAAGCTGTCCCATAAATAAGTGAAAAGACAAGCCGTAATTTGAGAGAAGATAATTGTAATACATATAATTGACAAAAGTTTAGCTTCCTGAAAATAGAAAGCACATCTACAAAAGAGTGAGAAGAACAATTTAAGAGAAAATGGATAGAAAACATCAGGAACATGTAGGGGCCAGTAGATATAGAAAATATAATATTTTTTTTAGACAGGGTCTCGCTCTGTCGCCCAGGCTGGAGTGCAGTGGTGCGATCTAGGCTCACTGCAGCCTCCGCCTACCAGGTTCAAGCCATTCTTGAGCCTCAGCCTCCGGAGTAGCTGGGACTCCAGGCATGTGCCATCATGCCCGACTATATTTTGTATTTTTAGCAGAAACAGGGTTTCACCATGTTGCCCAAGCTGGTCTCAAACTTATGAACTCAAGTGATCTGCCTGCCTTGGCCTCCCAACGTGCTGGGATTACAGGTGTGAGCTGCCATGCCTGGCCTAGAAAATATAACCTAACCAGTAAGCATGAGTTGCAAATTAGTGCCGCAGTGAGCTAGCTATTCATTTAGGCCCTCTAGGTTGGCAAAATATAAGAGATCTGTAAATCTCAAGTATTGGCGAGTATGTGGAACAACTTTTATGTTTTTCTGGTGGGGTGCAAATAGTTAACACCATTTTAGAAAACAGTTTGATGTTAACGTAAAAATAATTATATCCTGTGACCCAGCAATTCTTCTCATGAGAATTTATCTTAGGAAGCTATTTACGTATATGTACCAGTGAACTTTTACAAGAATAGTTTTTAGCAGCAGCGTACTTATTTATTTTTTAAATTTTAGATCAGGAGGTACATGTGCAGGTTTGTTACATGGGTGTGCTGTGTGATGTTGAGGCTTGAACTTCTGTTGAGCCGGTCACTCAAATGGTGAACATAGTATCCAATAGGCCTTTTCAACTGCTGTTCCCTTGCTTTCCTTCCCCATTACGGAGGCCCCAGTATCTATTGCTCCCATCTTTATGTCCCTGTGTACCTAATGATTAGTTCCCACTTACAAGTGAGAACATGCAGTTTAGCTTTCTATTTCAGTAGCAGAGGTATTTTGCATTTTTTTTTTTTTTTTTTTTTTTTTTTTGAGACGTAGTCTCGCTCTGTTGCCCAGGCTGGGGTGCACTGGTGCCATCTTGGCTCACTGCAAGCTCTGCCTCCTGGGTTCAAGTGATTCTTGTGCCTCAGCCTCCCGAGTAGCTGGGATTACAGGTGCACACCACCACGCTTGGCTAATTTTTGTATTTTTAGTAGAGACGGGGTTTTGCCATGTTGGCCAGGCTGGTCTCCAACTCCTGAGCTCAAATAATCTGCCCTCCTTGGCCTCCTAAAGTACTGGGATTGCAGGCATGAGCTACCATGCCCAGCCCTACTAGCAGAGTTCTTAATAGCAGAAAACCTATAATAATTGGGATATCTATTGATAGCAAAATAGGTAAATAATTTGTGGTTTTTCTGCAGAATGAAGTACTATGCAGCAGTGAAAAATAAATGATCTATAGGATATGGAACAAAATGGGTGATCTCTAAAACCATAATGTTGAAGGGGGAAAAAAGCAAGTGTTAGAAAAGTTCTTACAGCTTGATACCATTTTTATAAAGCTCAAAAACAAGCAGAACAATATATTGTTGAAACATTCACACAGGAGTTATAAAGCCAGATTTTCTTTTTTTTAAATTAAAAGATAAGGCCAGGTGTGGTGGCTCACGCCTGTAATCCCAACACTTTGGGAGGCCAAGATGGGCGGATCACCTGAGGTCAAGAGTTCGAGACCAACCTGACCAACATGGAGAAATCCTGTCTCTACTAAAAATACAAAATTAGCTGGGTGTGATGGCGCATGCCTGTAATCCCAGCTACTCGGCAGGCTGAGGCAGGAGAATCACTTGAACCCGGGAGGGGGAGTTGGCGGTGAGCCGAGATTGCGCCATTGCACTCCAGCCTGAGCAACAAGACCAAAACTCCATTTAAAAATAAATAAATAAATAAATAAATAAATAAATAAAAGATAAAAAATAATCTGAGTAATGGTTACTTCTTCGAGGATGGAGGGGTTGGGAGGGGGAGGGGGCATACAGGGGCTAGATGTAAAATATCTGTACTGTTCTAGTGCTTGGTTTGTTGGTAGGTTCCTAGATGTTCCTAGTAAATTATAAATTACTAATATGCAAAATTCTTACATGTTCTTTTATGTACTGAATGATTTAAAGAATAAAACAGTAGAAAAAAAAGCTCTGACTAGATTATACAGTTTTATTAAGGATGTTATATAGTTAAGGTACGTTAGGATTTAAGTTTAATTTGTTGGTTTGCCTGGAAGATAAGCATCTTCAGTACCATGTGGGACCCTAAATTCTTTTTTTTTGTTTGTTTGTTTTTGTTTTTTTGAGATGGAGTCTTGCGCTGTTGCCCAGGCTGGAGTGCAGTGGCAAGAGCTTGGCTTACTGCAACCTCTGCCTCTCGAGTTCAAACGATTCTTCTGTCTCAGCCTCCCAAGTAGCTGAGAATACAGGCATGTGCCACCACGCCCAGCTAATTTTTGAATTTTTAGTAGAGACAGGGTTTCACTGTGTTGGCCGGGCTGGTCTCGATCTCCTGACCTCAGGTGATCTGCCTGCCTCGGCCTCCCAAAGTGCTGGAATTTCAGGCGTGAGCCACCATGCCCAGTCGGAACACTAAATTCTAAATTTTGCTTTTATCCTAATTGGCCTGACAGGAGTCAGTGCTTATCAAAATGATTTTTGGAAGATGTCATGCCCAAGTTTTTTCATGTTAGATGCGATGAACCTATCATGGCTGCCTTTAAAATATTTGAGGCCAAAGTCATCTGGTCCATATAGCAGAGAATTAGGCTTCTTTAATTTTTTTTTTCCCTTTTTTAGAGACAGAGTCTCACTCTATAGCCCAGGCTGGAGTGCAGTGGTGCAGTCATGGCTCACTGTAGCCTTGAATTCCTGAGCTTAAGCAGTCCTCCCACCTGAGACTCCTGAGCAACTGGGATTATAGGTGGGCACCACTATGCCTGGCTAACTTTTAAAAATTTCTTTATAATGATAGGATTCTCACTCTGTTACCCAGGCTGATATCGAACTCCTGGCCTCAACCGATCCTCTTGCCTTGGCTTCCCAAAGCTCTGGGAGTATAGGAGTGAGCCACCGTGCCCAATGAATATCTTTATTTTAAAGAGACATCTGCAAAGTCCCTTTGCCATGTGAGGTAACATAGTCACATGCTCGGGCCATTTGGATGCAGACATCTTTGGGGGCTGTTACTCAGACGCCACATGTTCTTTTGTTGCTGCAGCTGGGAACAGTGGGATCTCTGTGTTCATTTGGAGCCATAGGTATTAGTGAGGAGAAGAGAATCATCAGATTGGCCAGGGGCATTTAAAATGCCATTATTGTGTTGAGTCATTCATTAACTCATATTCCCCCATGTTTCTGTTTTGGTATAGATTTAGGGGATACAAACGCAGTTTTAGTACATGGATATATTGTGTAGTGGTGAAGTCTGGGCTTTTAGTGTAACCATCACCGAAATAGTAATATACATTTTTACCCATAAAGTAATTTCTTATTCTTCATCCCTCCGCCCTCCCCCACTTCTGAGTCTCCAATGGCTCTTACAAGGATGTCCAATCTTTTGGCTTTCCTGGGCCACACTGGGAAAAGAAGAATTTTCTTGGGCCACATTGGAAGAAGAAGAATTGTCTTAGGCCCCACATAAAATACACTAACACTAATGGTAGCTGATGAGCGAAAAAAAAAAAAAAAATCTCGTAATGTTTAAAGAAAGTTTACAAATTTGTGTTGGGCTGCACATGGTCCGTGGGCCACAGGTTGGACACTCTTGGTCTATTATTCCTCATTGTCCATGTGTACACATTATTCGTAAGTGAGCACTTGCCCACACCTTTTCAATGGAAGCTTCTGTCAGGTGACTACCTGCCTTGTCTACCTACCTCTGTTTGGAGTCTCCTGTTGCAGCACTCCACTTAGCTACCAGGTAGTTCTCACCAAGAAAAGCCTAAGAGTGGATAGTTAGCTAAACAGTGTGAAGAGGTACTAGTTCAGTTTTGGAATGCCTTCTTTTTACCTCATGACGAGTTCACCATTAAAAAGCGCTTTCCCAGAACTCTGAGATGCCAGCATCTGCAGGGTCTCCTACCCGTCTCTCTCCTCTCTCAGGAGGTCTCCTGGGCCTCTCCTCCGCCCTGCTTGATCTTTCTTTTTAAAGCCAGGCCTATGTTATCACCTGCCTGTCCCACTTCTCACGTGGATGTCTCATAAGGCTTTATATACTCAATGTATCTCCTCTACATTTGATCTTTGCTTCTTCAGAATTCTGTGATTCAGTAAATGGCAGCATCGTTCCTCTGATTTTTATAGAAATACAGTACTCATTCTTTTTTTTTTTTGAGACGGAGTGTTGGAGTTTTGTCACCCAGGCTGGAGTGCAGTGGCGCCACTGTGATCTCTGCCTCCTGGGTTCAAGCGATTCTCCTGCCTCAGCTTCCTGAGTAGCTGGGACTACAGGCACCCACCACCATGCCTGGCTAATTTTTGTATTTTTAGTAGAGATGGGGTTTCACCATGTTGGCCAGGCTGGTCTCAAACTCCTGACCTCAGATGATCCGCCTGCCTCGGCCTCCCAAAGTGCTGGGATTACAGGGGTGAGCCATCGCTCCTGGCCAAAACATATTACTCATTCTAGACACTTCACTTCTTTCTCCCACTACAGGCAGTCAAATTCCAAGTACTTTTTTTTTTTAACCTGATTTATTTATTTGAAAATATTTGAGTATGTACTAAGTCTCTTGCACGATCCTAGTCCCTGGGTTTATAGGTGTGAACATGATAAACCAGGGCAGCCCTCTTTTCTGCAAGAACTTATGTTAAATAAATAAAAAGTCAGCAAGACAACTTCTATGGTACTGTGCTGTGAAAGCAATAGTGATATAGGTAAGACAGACGGGATCACAGAGACCTCTCTGAAGAGGTGACATTTTAATTGAGATCTAATGTCAAGGAGTCAGCCTTAAAGATCTGGAGGCAGAGTGTTCTAAACAGAAGGAATAGCAAGTACAAAGTCCCTAAGTTGGGAAAGGCTCCGGATCTAGATTCAAGACACTGCGAAGCCCAAGGCAGCCAGAGTGTCATGAATGGCAGGAGAGGGAGGGATATGTTGAGACAGGAAAGAAAGGCTGGATCACAGGGAGGATTGGAGGTGCCATGTGCTGGGTGGATTCATGCCTTCCTCGACCCCTGCACTACCCTCAAGATGTCCTTCTCCCTGGACCCTGTGACTGTGTCACCTTACATGACAAAAGGCATTTTGCAGATGTGATGGCGTTAAGGACCTTGAGATAGGAAGATTATCCTGGACTATTCAGGTGGGTCCAAACAATGCAATCACAAGCTCCATGTAACAGGGAAGTAGGAGGGTCATAGGAAGGAGATTAGAAAGTGGAAGCAGAGATGAGAGAGAGAGAGAGAGAGAGAGAGAGAGAGAGAGAGAGAGAGAGAAAGAATATGGAGGGGGCATAGGCACGTACCTGCCAGACAGAAGTTACAGTGTTTTATAACCTGATCTCAGGAGGGACATCCCATCACTTTTGCCTGAATATTTTAATTCATTAGAATCAAGTCAGTAGATTCAACCCCCCAACAAGGAGAGAAGATGACACCAGAAAGTAAATCCTGAGAAGGAGAATCTTTGGGAGCCATTTTAGAGGCTGCCTGCTGCACCCCTAATAGATGACTGTTGGACAATGAATTAGTATCCTGCTCCCCACTCTTTTTCTGAACCTCTGTTTCTCTGAACTTGGAGTTCTTTGGTCCTTTGGTGGCCATACTTGTCCACTTTCTTTCCTAAGCAGGTCTCTCTTTCCCGGTAAGTATAGAAGAATACGATGATTCAGATAGACTTTTCACAGTATTTTTATCTTTGTATTTTTTTGTAAATGTTTCAGAGTCTCCTGACCCTTGGGTGGCATTTTTCTCTGCTATTACCATATATTAAAAAAAATTTTGTACTCTATATTATTTGGTCATTTCAGTGGGATTCTGAATAGGGAGCATGATCAATTCGTGGGCTCAATTCACCATCTGAAACTGCAAGGCCTTGTTCTGTGCTTTCAAGGTAGCTCTTCTCTCTTTTAGTGCAATTGTTGATATTTCCACATGTAACATATTAATTTGATGGAAAACAATATTTCCTTTGATTCTTCAGAGAGTCGTCTTTGCATCCGTGAGGTGGTCCAGAGCTTCATTTGGGTTTTATTATTAAGGAGTGCTTTGTTATAGCTGATTCGAGAGGAAACTTCAGCCGGATTTCAGAGTAGTTGGATTTGACGGATACAACCCTGAAGGTTGAATTCAATTGCTTTCTGAATTGTGACTTGGATTTTCTGGGTGTCTAAACTGTATCAATAAGAATGTATTAACCATCTGCCATTTGAAAGTAATCCGATTTTACCTATCTGTTGGAATGAACCAAGAGATTGTTTAAAAGCTAGAAGAAGGGCATAACAATTTTTACAATTTCTTTTCTGTAAATAAGTTTTAACATATCACCATATGATTCTAAGGACTTAGACTCTATTTGAATTAGAATTTTCTATTGAGTGAAAAGTTGGGGAAATAATTTTCTTAGAAAATAAAGGTTTTATTTTTCGTTAAAAATAAATTGCAAATATTTTCACTTAGACTTCAGAAATCAAGGATGTTTAGCTTTGAGGTGGTAGGAAATGTTGTTTAGGAACAGGAATGAAATGTTTAGCTTCGGTCTAAATTTCCTCTGTCCACCCTAGGTGGACATGCAAAGAATGTAAGAATACATGCAAAATGATTACAAGTTTTTGTTTCTTACTGACCAAGGGGTGTATTTGATTATTCATGCCTGCAAAGCTTCTTGTATAATAGGAGCTTTCACGTTCTATTAAAAAAAGAATTCATAGCGAAAAATGTTTTTCATAGGAAGAAAAACATTTTAGGTAGCTCTGCCAGGAATAAGAAGGGAATGGAAGCTGTGTATTATATAAAACCTGTGGGTGGTGGGCGTGGGGGTGGGGAATGCTGTTTTTTGCACATGCTACAATATATATTTGAGTGCATTAAAATATCCCAGCTGTGATGGTAGCAGTGTAAGCAAATTACATTTTATGTTGTTATACAAAGCAGAAATATAGAATAGCATTTTAGAACATAGGTGTGTATGAAAGTAAAAATAGTTGAAAAATGTGTATAAGTGTGTGAAAGGATGATTTTGAAATAGGGCCATAAATAAAAGAAGATGATAATAGCAGCACTGGGCCAATGCCAGAGCGTGTTGGTCTGGGACCATGTTATAAATCGCTGAGGTTTAAATGCGCTAACGGTAGCAGCAATCAGCCAGCATGAAAAGCGTGAAAGGCAGAACTTTGGAAAAAATGTGAATAATGAAACATTAAGGGATTGAGCAAGCTTCAGTTTCATGAAATGCTAAAACCTGTTCTGTGTCTCTTTTTAAGTGAACTCTTTAAAAAATACTAGTTTTTTCCTTAAAGCTACTTTTCAGACCTCAAAATCATGGTTTTGTAGAAAAGTACCACCTGGTTCTGAGAGTCACACACATCACAAGCCTGGACCAGTGGTTTCAGGTAAATTGCCAGATTCAAAAGAACGTGTTTGTAAGGGAAAAAGCATTAATATTCCTATACCAAAGTAATATAATTCACCATGAGTTCTGCAGCCACAAAGAAATGTTAGATTTCCTTTTATTTGTTACATTCATGTATTCAGAGCTCGTAGGTAGTCGTGGTTCTCAAAGTGTGACTTGTGGACCCCTGGGGGTCTCTGGGACTATTTTGTGGGGAGGCTCTTCAAGGTCTAAGCTATTTTCATGATAATATTATGATGTTGTTTGCTTTTTTCACTGGGTTGGCATCTGCACTGATGGTAAAAACACTGATGGTTTGTGCTGTCACACAAACCAAGGCCATGGCACCGAGTGGTACTAGTGAATGAATCATCATGTTCTTCATCACCGCACACTCGCAATCAGGAATAATTGGCTGCCTTAAATCTTAACCATGGTGCACTTCTCTTTACTGTCAAGTCTTTTTAATCTATAAGAAAGAGGGGAGTACTTAGAAAGCACTTGGCTGCAAATCAGAGTTCTGGTTAGCAGAGGACAAGTAGTTGTAGGATTGTGAGACTGTGAACTAAACTAGTTTCTTTTTTTCATAGGAAACCATTAGAAACTATGTTTATGCAGATTGTGGTGTTTGGAAGACTTTTTTTTTTTTTCCTAATGATCAAAGTTTGCCCATTATTAAAAAACCAACAACAAACTGTATTGTTGCCAATGAATAAAATTCAAGCTTTTGAGCAAGTATTAGAATTTTGAAAAACTTGTATCTGCACTCTGAGATTGCTAGCTTTCTAGTACTTAAAAGCTTTTTTTTTTTTTTTTTTAAATGAGATTGGTGGTGATATTAATGTGTGCCTTTTTGTTGTTGTACCATGAAATGTGTAAATGTTTGGAAAATCTGCATAACTCATTGAAGCAGTATTTTCCAAATGATCAATGCATAATATCGTGAAACTATGCATGGGTAAGCGCCATGTAGAGTGCAGGTGAGAGCAAGGATTGTAATGTAAAGGCATATGGAAGGCTCAGTGATGCAGCTGCAGGGTCCACATTGCATCTCACCTCTAAGAAAGTATCAGCTGCAGAGTTTGGGTGTAGTATCAGTGAGTATCTACAATTAGCTAAAAAGGCTATGAACATATTCCTCTCTCTTCTAACTACAAGTCTGTGGGAGGCATGTTTTTCTTCATGAACTTCAACCAAAGCCGCACATCCCAGCAGATACGATGTAGGAACTGATAGAGAATTCAGCTATTTCCTTTGTAGCCAGAAATGAAAGATATTTACAAGTTTGTCAAACAATGCTACTCTTCAAAAACTTTTATTTTGGAAAATATATTGATTTTTCATAAGATGTCATTTTAACGCATTTATTGTTATTTTAAGTGAATAAATTTTTGAAAATTCTTAGTTTTATTTTTAGTATTACAAATTGTCAGTAGATATAAGCACATAGAATTCTTTAAGATACTCAGTGAATTTTAAGAAAGTAAAAGGAGTTCTGAGACCAAAAAAGTTGAGGACTATTGGATTATACTGTTCTGAACAACAAATCGAACAGTGCTCAAAGAGGGAGTTTTAATTTTCTCCAATCACTGCATCAAAATATGTTACATTGAAGCTAACTTTTGTCTCTTTTAACAAAATTTCTGGTGGTCTGTAGCTTCCAAGACATTTTCAATTATTAAAAGCTCAATTTAGTATTCCTTTGTGTTCACCTCTGATCTAAGTCTCACCTCGTCCCATCCCTAGTTATCAGCCAGGGGTAAGGGAGTTGGCTTGGGATTGGGGAGAGTGTGCTCTTCTTTTACCCCCACTCCCCCAGTGTCCTTTGGAAGATGGGACTGGTTTGCTTCTGAAAGGAGATGCAGTTCTTCTATTGTGTTAGGGCAGGGAGACAGAAATTAGCCACATTATTGCCTCTTCTCAGGCCAGCACTGACCAGCATTCATACTCTTTGTGGAAGTGCTCGAATGTTGCATTTCTCCTATAGCGCACGGCTTGTGCAACCCACAACCTCTTGTAGTGCTATAGGCTGAATTATCTGCAGGGTGGCTTAAGCCCAACTACCTTCAGTGGGGTCCATGTGACTTGCAGGTATCTCATGCATCATTTGTAGGCCAAGCAACTGTCGGCCTCTACTGTTCCCTCTCTCTGTTCCACCATCCTGCCTCATTTCCGTTGTCCCCTTGATTAGAGAAACACAAAAGGCAAATCAGCTAGTCTGCTGCCTGCATAGGAGCTGGAGAACATCCTCTGTCTTCTTCTGTATACCCCCATTATCTATAAGGTCTTGGAGACTTACTTCCATTATTCTACTCTTCACTAGGCTGTGGACCTCCCGCTGTCCCTTCTTTCCCTATTTCCATAAGACAATTTCCATTCTGTAGTCATATGTATGTATGTGTATATGAAATTTGTATTTCAATATATAAATTTCACAGACACATTCTGGGAAGTGGCAGATAGAAGATAGTTGATGGTTATATTTCATCCATCTCTTTGGCTCTAGAGAAGTGTATGTTTCAGCTGTTGGGAGTTTTTCTTAGGACATGGGACTTAACACTTCTTTTTCCTCAGCTTTGGGGACTAGTCATCAGTTTTGGGGCAAGAAGAAAATGATTGCATTTATCATCCTCTTCCACTGTGATTCCAGGGTGTTACCAACTGTGCAGGATTAGAGGGTTCATATATCCACTTAGCACTAACTAGTAATAACCTTTTAACGTCTATTTTATGTGAGGCGTTGGGCTCTGAGCAAGGGATCTAGTGGTGAACTCTAGGGATATTGTGCCTGATCCATGAATTTCATTACCGATGGGGGTGGAGACAGGCGTAAACAGATAAATATAATAAATCTATAAATACAAAGTCTAATAAGGATAGTGAACAAAAAGAATAGGAAGCCATCAGACCTAATAATGAAAGAGAACTGATTTTGATTGGGTATGACTGTTGGGAAAAGTTTTGTGCAAGTGACATTTTAGATAAGACTCAAAGGTGAATGTGGGTACCCCCAAGACTCAGGAACACTGCAGGCAGAGAGGTTGCCTTGAGGTAGGAGAGACTCTGGGTGCTTGAGGATCTAACATAAGGTCCCTGTGGGTGGAACCTGATGGCGAGTGGCTTGAGATGGAAGTCTGCAGGGGCCAGGGCATGCAGAGCCCGAGATTGGGCTGGAGTTTCAAGTGCGTTGGCAGGCATGCCCTTCATCTCAAGAGCAGTGGCAAGCCACCAAAGGACTGAAATAAGGAAGTGACAACCAATTTATGGTTGCTGGGTATTTCCATTGTGAATAAAGTTTGATTCCTGTCCAGTAGTCATTTTCCATACAGTCACATTGGAATACACTCCACATTCCCTAACCAGATCCTAGCTCATCTCAAAATTATGTGAGCTTTCTTATTAATTTCAACAGAATTTGGGCTTGTGGGCAGAGGGTCTTTGGAGTCCCAAATGATAGGCAGATGAGAGCTGACAGCAGTGATAGCTAGCCCTCTGTGGTCTTTGAAGTGATTCTCATGGTTACTCTTTTCCTTTCCTCTCCTTTCCTCTCCTTTCCCCTCCTCTCCTCTCCTTTCTTTTCTTTTCTTTTTTTGAGACCAAGTCGCACCCTGTCGTCTAGGCTGGAGTGCAGTGGCGCAATCTCAGCTCACTGCAACCTCTGCCTCCCGGGTTCAAGCAATTCTCCTGCCTCATCCTTCCGAGTAGCTGGGATTACAAGCACACTGCACCACACCTGGCTAATTTTAGTATTTTTGGTAGAGACGGAGTTTCACCATGCTGACCAGGCTGGTCTCGAACTCCTGACCTCAGGTGATCCTCCTCCCTCCGCCTCCCAAAGTGCTGAAATTACAGGTGTGAGCCACCATGCCCGGCCGATTACTCTTTTCTAAGAATCTTTCCACCTCACTGTTATACTTTTTCTTGTGTGAGGATTTCATTCTGTCTTCTCACCAACGATAGAAGTTTCTTCTTTGGGAACAGGGCAGCTAGAGCTGTGGGTGCTTCAGGACAGATCCTTTTTGAACCTGTTAATAAACTTGTAGATCTAGATTTTTCATCACACCCCTCATTCCTCCTGGAGATCTCCTTTTGATATTCTCAGTTTGGTCTTGCACCCTTTCCATCGCTTGCCTTTCGCGGTGATCACAATTAATGTCTGCCTTTCCTGTGTCCATGTCTGGTGGTTATTGTCTGCCTTTCCTGTGTTCATCCAGGCTTTCGTTAGCCCTGCTGCCACTGCCTTCATTCGGGTCCTCTTTTTACTTCGACTGTTTTTGAAGAAATGTCAATAGAGACGGCATTTGGTTGCCTGACCTCAGAAATTCTCTTCTTGAATATAGGGGATACCAATTAATCTTTGATGTTGATGTTTAGGTCTTGATTGTATCATAGGTATATGCAACATGGTAGAGTCAAAGGGAGATGAATATCTCCTCTTACTAGGAATACCAGTGGAAGCAAGCAGGGGAATTGGAAATAAATATCATTTATTAGGTGTTTGCTATTTTCCAGGACTTGCATGAAGCTCTTTTAATGGTGACTTTCATTCTCACAGTAACCCTAGTTAATAGGTACAATTATTTTCCTGTTTTAAATATGAGAAAACTAAGGCATAGAAAGTTAAATAAGTTACTTAAGGGTAAGTAAGGGGCCCAATTGGGATTTAAACTCATATATTTTGACTTCAAGACTCTCAGTAAATTATGTTGATACTTCATTTTTTAAAACTGAAAATACTGTAAGTTGTTTATGTTTTTTAGTCCTTTTCCTTTTTTCTGTGGAGATAACAGTTAAATCTCTACAATATAATGGGCCTATATGTTTATCTTGGGGGCAGCAAGGAAAACAATAGCTGGAAGAGTACATCTGATTTCACAACAGGTTTGGGGATAGAGGCAGTGTGGTGGCTGCTGAGAGGAGATGCAACTGCTTAAGTCCATTGTGTTTGCAAAGAAAGGGAAGCCTGAGGAACCCCAGAGTCATCTGCACTGGGCAGTGACCAGTGTTTTTGTTTTGTTTTGTTTTGTTTTTTTAGATTTCTTACCACTAGAACCATATCCTCCTAACAGGTTTTCTGTTCCTCATCTTACCTGCTACCTCCCTTCCTCCCCACATCTCTCCAAGGAAAATGGAGTGAAGCACAAATTGACCCAAGGATCTCCTATTCTTTAGTTACTTTTTGTTTTTTTGGAGACAGGGTCTGGCTCTGTCGCCCAGGCTGGAGTGCAGTGGCACAATCTGAGCTCACTGCAACCTCTGCCTCCTGGGCTCAGTTAGTCGATCAGTCTGCCCACTTCAGTCTCCTGAGTAGCTGGGACTACAGGTGTACACTACCATGCCTGGCCAATTTCTGTATTTTTTTGTAGAGATGGGGTTTCACCATGTTATCCAGGCTGGTGTTGAACTCCTGGGCTCAAGCAATCTGCCTGCCTTGGCCTCCCAAAGTACTGGGCTTACTGGTGTGAGCCACCGCACCTGACCTTTAATGGCTATTTATTTATTTAATGAATAAAGTCTTAAGTCCTTTAGCATCAATCACCCATCTGTATTTGAGATTATTTTCCTAGAAAATGCATGCAAACAAATTGTGTATAGTTTCCAGGAGTTCATGAATCAACTGAGAGTCATCCGTGAACTCTCCTAGCCATAGATCCCTGACTCACCACGTTTTAAGATGGTTCATTCCATCTTTTGTTACAAAACTAGTTTTAAGCTCTAATTACAGTTTGTTAAAATGTAAACTGCAAACAAGTATACAAGGTAATTGATTGCTACTTGTATGTTGAAACCTGAGTTCCATAATGTCATCTGTAGTAACATCCATCTAATCAAAAATTTAACAGTTCCCAGGTCATCAACAATTACTGAAATATAGATTTTTGAAGAATGACAACTCTGATCATTGTAATATGTGGGAAGTGAAAAATAAATGTATGTAGAAATTTGGGGTTGTTTCAAAATGGGGCAGATTTTATATCTCTGGATTGGAGAATTTAAGTTTTGGGGTTTTTTCCCCCAACTAACTCAGATTTTCCAAAGAAATGTTTAATGCCCTGGCTACTTTCTCTAGAATATTGTTCTGGGAACTAAGGGAATCTGATCTGTAGAAAATGTTCTGAGAAGTGGTTTCAAATAGAATCACTGCATTTTCAACCAAAATGAAAATGTTGATGGTTTGTTGCTTTTTAATAATTTAACTTAAGCCTAAAAACTGTTTTTGGTGCTTTGTATTTTGTAGACTTTATAGGCATGTTCCTTATAAGAATTATGCATCTGTGTAGAGATGTTGCAAACACCCTGGCCGGAATTGAAGGCAAAGTACCAGTTGCTCCCGGCGATTCCTGTGGGAAGGCTTTATTTGTTTACATTTTTACTTCTGACTGTGTAGTTTGAGCAAAGGTACAGCCTCCAAGTTTTTAGGCTTTATGATATACACACGCAGAGTAGCTACTTTTCTGGGGCTATGTTGTGAGTGAGTGGGAAGATGAGAAAACTTTAAACTACTAGGGAAATGACAAAGAAGCTAGTCTGGCCCTTCCTGGGATTAGGTAGGAACAAGAGAAAGTCTGCTTTAAGAGTTTGTAACCATCCATGGACTGGTTGGTCTATGGCTTAGGATTTGAGAGTTTTATCCACCAAGTCCAGGAGTCCTACATTGTAAAGTTAGCGAAGTGGCCGGTGATATTTCAAGGTCACGCATCAGAAGTAAATACATATTTCTGAAAGGATTGTGTCCTGTGGATTTTCTTTTTTAGTACCCAGAATCTTCTCCCCACCCCCAGGATTTTAAATATGGAGGTAGATAGGTGTATGCATGCATGTGCTAATTCTAGATCCAGTACCATTAATTAACATGCTGAAGAGTCAAACTACTGAGCAGTAATTTTCAATACTTTTTTGTACTCGTAATAGAAGCCAATGAAAGGATTACAGCTTTAGTTTACTTAATGTAATATAATTCAGATAGCCATGGTGGAGTCTGTACATCATCGACAGGTATAAAACACATGACTGCATTGGGGGGTACTTTATTCATAGTTTAATTATTGAAGCTTTATTTTTAAAAGTTCTACTGTGTGCGTAACTAAAACAGATTTCCTCACTAAAATTAAACATTTATTTTTAGGAAGTTTGTAAATGAAGGTAACTCTGGCTTCCTTATGAGAACTGCTTACATATTAAAATGATTTTTATTTTTACTGACGTTTTCTGATTACAACTGTAATTATAGAAAAAAAACCCTTATGGACATATATGTAGGGCATAATGTATATAGATTTTGAAATGTCCTTTTTTCCTAATAGTGCATTTAATATATTTTAGCATGTCCTGACTTTTAGGATCTTGTGTTTGAATAACTGTTATATAAAATTAATTTAACCAGATTTCCCCTTTTCTCCAGACTTCTTCACTCCTAACTCCTTTCCTCCCTCATCTCCTTCTCTGCTTCCTCCTCTTCCAGTTGCTCAGGGGAGAAAAATGAAGTATACTTTTTTTTTTTTTTTGAAATGGAGTCTCGGTCTGTAGCCCAGGCTGGAGTGCAGTGGTGAGATCTCGGCTCATTGCAACCTCCGCCTTCCGGGTTCAAGCCGTTCTTCTGCCTTAGCCTCCCAAGTAGCTGGGACTACAGGTGCCCGCCACGATGCCCAGCTACTTCTTTGTATTTTTAGTAGAGACGAGGTTTCACCATGTTGGCCAGGCTGGTCTCGTACTCCTGACCTCAAGTGATCTGCTCGCCTTGGCCTCCCAAAGTGCTGAGATTATAGGCATGAAGCCACCACACCCGGTCTGAAGTGTACTTTTATTACGTGATTGAATTTGCAAAGGGAAATGTTTAGTTAAAATAAATGAGATTTTGCAGGTTTGGCTACACCTGATACTTAATAATAGATGCTAGATTGCTCATTGGTGATGAAACCACATCTTTGGTTATATATTTGTCTACTAGATCCCAAAATGTTCCCACTTAGGGAAATTTGTCACCCTGTATCAGAGTAAATTTTTCTGGGATATAAAGAGAAATTATAGACTGCATAAAGTTATGTCATGTTCTCCAAGAAGAAAGCTACTGGCGCCATGTGGGTATTTAAATGTAAAGTAAATAAAATTAAATAAAATTAAAAATGCAGTTCCTCAAGTCAAGCCACAGCTCAAGTGCTCAAAAGCCACATGTGGCCAGTGGCTAACCATATTGGACAAACGGCTATAAAACATTTTCACCATCACAGGCAGTTCTATTGGATAGCCTTGGGGTAAAGTCTATATGTGTTGCCTGTTAATTAGAATTTAAAAATCATTTTTTTCCTTTTGGTTATCATAAATAGTAATAAAAAGCAGAATTTCTGTCAATATTTTTAGAAACAGCAAATGCTCAAAATTATTTAGAGTAAATTTTTGCTCCCCTGCCAACTTAATTTTTAAAATGATGCAGTAAAGTAAAACACATATCAACACAGGGTTACCAGCACTTTGAAATTCTGGAACATTTAAAAAATGTTTGACATGGTACAAAATCCAGGAGTGGGCAGGCTAGGGGTGGGATATTCTATCAATTGGGTCAGGATCTAGAGAAGATGATGGAAGAGAAACTGACTATTTGTAAAAGACACTCAGAAGAAGCAAATGAAGTGGAGAAATAATGTATTTATTTGGGGCACATACTTTTATGTTATAATTAGAGTATTCATGGAAATTAACCTGGGAAAATTGGAAGCCATCAGAAAGAAAACACAAGGGATGAAGAGGAACCACCAATGAGAAAGAAAATATAAGGGGTGGAGAGGAACCACCAATGATCCTCTAGTCAGCGGAAACAATCACTGGGATTTGTTATATATCTCTCCAGCCTTCCTTTCTATGCCCTACAAACAGGCCATACTGATAAGGCAGCGAAGGATGGCAGTGAAGAACACAGACAAGATGTTAGTCTGAGAGGAAAATTGGGTGATTAGGAGCTCCAACACTGAGCCAGATGGCTTGAGCTTGAAATCTCAGCTCTGCCTTCTTACTGTCTGCAAGAACATAGCAGCTTGTTTAACTCCTATTTATCTGTGAAATGAGATGGTCCTGCTGTCTACCTCTTTATGTTCTTGTGAGAATTGAGGAATTAAAATATTCAACTCATTAAAGACTATGTTACTAGTATTACTGATCTATTAGGTGAGTAGTACAGGCACATGGTAAGTTCTTAATAAGTCTCTATGTTTATTATAGCAGGGAAGCAGACATTTAAACAAGTGACTGCAGTGAGGTTAGATAAGTTTTGTGATAGGGTGAATTCAGCAGTGAAGTTAGATGAGTTTTGTGATAGGGTAAGTTTTCTATGATAGTATACGTTGAGATGACTTAATTCTTGATAATTATTTAAACAAAGTGAATTTAGCTTAGTATGATTGGTTTTTGTTTTAAATGATGTGTTCATAGTTTCTCAAATCAAATCTAACTTTTTATAGCTCGTAGTCTTTAAAGTTTGTTTATTACCTCGATATGATACATCTTTAAAGGTTCTAAGATACTAAGTAAAAATGTCGCTCTGATCATTCTGGTAATATCATAAGTGTCAAAATTCTTTCCCTGAAGCTTTACATTGTGTACCAGATTGCCAAAAATGTAATAGAATCCTCTCTTAGCAATAGCATCTGGCTAATCAGAATAAAATTTATCTTCCAGACTTTTACAATGGAGTTTGGTTAGCTTTGAGTATAATTAAGGAGTGTATTACTTGATACCTATTAAAGACAAGAAATTGTGAGGTGCAACTGTTTTTCGTATATGGTGGGGGACATTTTTCTTCAACTATAAATAAAAAGAGACTAAAGTGAGTTTTTCAAGTATAAAATGTGAAAGGACAGCTATACAAGAGCTGAAATAGCTGAAACTGAAGTGCTGACAGTTATGTGTTTGTCAACAGGTCTTTTGTTTCTCAACCTTCTGCTAGATTTTTTAAGGAACTCAGTCTGTCTTACATGGCATTTACGTAGATTCTTGCCTTTGTGTTTCTTGGGTCACAATAATGGGAGATGAAGGACTAATTTTAAAAATTTATTATTATAAGTACTGTGTAATATGAAAAATGATCTCATTTATGCTAAATAATTATAAGAAATGTCACTAGCTATGAGAAATCCCTTCGTTTCTTAGAAATTTGAAGTTGAGGGGGGAAAGTTGGCAATTTCAAAGAAAAGAATGAATAAATATAATAAAAGGAACAGTGTGCTTGGGCAGATGTTCCTGGATGTGGCACCCAGGCGCAAATAGTGCCAGCTTCTTCCCTCTTGACAGTGATTCCATACCAACCTGCCAAAATGCGGCTGGCAGTTTATTGCTTTGCTTTAATCATAATTTACATTTTTAGCAGGAATATAAACTGTAACTGATACTTGAAATATTGCAGCAATAGATTTTAGATATAATAGACATCACAAAACTTACATGTTTATTGAGGAGAAAGACAAAGGCTTAGGTTTCAAGTGGGTTCTGTTTGATAAAGACTGTTGTTTTCCATCTGACTCCATGTTGTAAACACTGGGCCATAGTAATAGATGAATTAGGCACATATACATGTCACCTGTGGGTTTATATTAGCATATACAAACATGTTACATGTATGTAATATGTCATAAACATATAACTTTAGGATATCCAAGGATTCAGATTCTCTTTCAAGTATAACATTGTGCAACTATCTGGCATTATTCGCTACCAGGTGAACTTATATGCATTTGATTTTCTTCCAGATTCATGAAAAACTACACTACTATGAGAAGCAGAGTCCGGTGCCCATTCTCCATGGTGCGGCGGCCTTGGCCGATGACGTAAGTGTGCCTCTCCGAGCTCACCGGGACGTGTCTGCTGCAGACCTGGCCCAGGCAGAACCTGTCCTAGTGCAGACAGACGCCTGTGATCCTATGAGTGAAAAGCAGAAGAGGTTACAAATGTTTCAAGAAGTCCTGTCATCACTGAGCTTATGTTAATATTATGTTGATTTTCATTCACTTTCCTGTTCTAAAAATTTTGCATGTAGCTACTCTCTTGTTCTGCTTTGGTAACGACGTAATAGGAATTTTAGGCTTTAAACTGGTGGAGAGAGAGAAGCTGTCAGCTGTTGGTGTTCTGAGAAAGTCACAGACAAGAGGAATGTTATGGAGAAATAAAGACAAATGAGATAGCTCTATTGCTGACAGTACTAAAAAATGACAGATACTAGGATACGAACGAGGCATATGAAATACATGAAAAGACAGGATTGTTTTTATAATGGATTATAAAACATAGTAATGATTTATGGATATTAGGCTTTTCCAAATTACCTTCATAACCAAAAAATAAATTTTAGAAGCAGTTGGCATTGATGGAGTAGTTAATTTCCTGTAGCTATAATTTTATTTTAAACTTGGGGGAAGGGAACTAGCTCGCTGATTCTTACTGTTAACTTTCGGACTCGGATGAATTGAGAACACACCTGGATAAACTATAAAGGACACGAAGCTGGAATAGAAATATGTTTAGTGCGAAGGCTGGTTTTAGTGATATCCTGTAGCTTATTTGTTGCTTTTAATATTTTTTCCTTTATTTTTGATAAGACAAGCTGTAATTCAGTGTGGTAAAATATTCAGGCCATAATATAATTAAAAAATTGGCCATCTTGAGAAGTTGATTTTATTTGAACTCTTTTGCATTCTAATTTAGAAAATACACATAGATAATAAATATACAAGTTCCATGCTATTTGTTTAGTTCCCATTTTTCTTTCTGTTTTTATCTACAAAGATTACAAGTATGTTTCAATATATATTTAATGAGGAAGCTTACTTCTGCATTATCGAAACAAAACTTTTTAAAGGAAGACAAATAAAGATGTAGATACACTTGCTCAAGTAAGGCACAGTTGCCACCTAAGAAAACCCTGAAAAAGTCAGTTTTAAAACATTTACTATTCAGAGTTTTGGGAAACATTTGTTTATAAACCTATGTTGTGTGGTCCAATCATATTGCACAATATTCCTTTATAAAAAATTAGAGACTGCTGTGTAAATATGATAAACCATAGTATCTTATAATTTGTCAGAGCAGTATATTTAAATGTTAAAATATGTTATGTTTTAAGTGACTAAAGTGTGCAAATGACCTTTGTGTCTTTTTGTAAGTTAAAAACGCTGTAGAAGGCCGGGCGCAGTGGCTCAAGCCTGTAATCCCAGCACTTTGGGAGGCCGAGACAGGCGGATCACAAGGTCAGGAGATCGAGACCATCCTGACTAACACAGTGAAACCCCGTCTCTACTAGAAAATGCAAAAAAAAAAAAAAAAAAAAAAAAACGCTGTAGAAATATTACCTCAAAAAAGTAAAAGCAATGTTTGAAAGGTAATTAATGACTGTATAATTTTCTATGATTTTATTTTTGGTGTATAATTTATATTATGCCCTTCTTTTAGAGAAAAGTCCTTTTCCAGAGATAAGAACAATTAATTTTAACTTGGTAGAAAAAGTAGGGGCAAATGGAAATTTCATGCAAGGTTTTAAGATGAGTTTTTAAATAAATATACATTTTTATATATACCACATATTTCATAATTCTAGCCTTTTTTCCTGTTTGAATCTTGCTTTTCTTATGAAAATTATGGGATCTTTCCTATAGCCTGAAATTGAATTGGAATTTCGATAGGAATATCTCAGGAATATCTCTTAATGGAAGACATGGGGCAGGTTTGAAGTTGTAACACTTTCTTTATGCAGAACCCAAATGGGAATTCTTGGTTATTATAGTAGAGTACAGTCAGCATTTTTGGTACCAGGGTAGCTTTCAACCCATTATAGCTTGTTTTACGATTGGTATTATGATTGGTTGGCATTTAACAGATTTCTTCATCTGTATAGGTAAACATAATAAAAGTTTCAGGCCATTTGCTCTATTAGGGACATTCTAATTATTTTTACCCTAGCTCTAAACAGCACAGCTACTGTGGGTTTTTGGAATCCCCATGGGTTTTTGGAAACCCTGTGGGTTTCACCACCTCATTCAGAAGCTCTGTTTTTGTGGGGGGTGGGGGAGGTTACAGTGTCAAAGCTTTATCCAGTTCTTACAAGTGGTCCTTTGTCTAGGTGCAAAAGACCATTCACATGGACGAAGTGCTGGGGTTTGCCCTCCTTGTAATAAATCAGAAGGTGATCTGGCTGATACGATTACTTGATTTGTACTCAGCCGAGAGCCTGCGCTCGGATCTGGACTACCGAAGGCCCTAAAAGGAAGAGCAATGATTGATGATCTGTTTTTTTTTTTATGCTGACCTTTCCTTAAAGATTGGAAAGCAGTAGCGTTGAGCAAGTCAGATTCTCAGTTGTCACACACCCAGTCCCACAATGCTGTTACTAAACGTTCTTTACATCGATGTAATCTCCCTTGCAGCTGACCGAAGAGCTTCAGAACAAGCCATTAAACAGTGAGATCAGAGAGCTGTTGAAACTACTGTCAAAACCCAGTGTGAAGGTGAGGACATGTTACGCTGGTAATAAATACCTTCAAACAGGGCCACTTTCTGAGCCTTCAGATGAATTTTGTTTCGAGCATCAATTCTCAAGTAAATGTATTTCAAATAGGGCACAGTATTCTAATAGCCTAAATCCTATTAATGAGAAAGAGGTGAGCTTTTGATTATAATGTGATGAGAAACTGCAAAATACTCTTATTGGGAAGCTCAGAATTTAAGTTCTGACAAATATTATGTAGCTTCAAGGTCATTTTCGTTTTAAATAAAGTTAAGAGTACACTATACAGAACCTACTAGTAATTTTGTTTAGGTCTATTTTACTTGGGTAGTTAACGGGATCCAATATGTTTGACAAATATACCTATTTTTCTGTAGGATCATTTCAGCATTCCTCTTTCTTTCCCCATTCACCTCCCCATTTCCTGTCCCTTTACTAATTTACGTTTCAAAATGTCATTCCGTTTTACAGAGAAGAGCACTTTTCCAGTGTAAAATACTCATAAAATATTGGCAGACAGATTTCAATTCTCCCTTTCCCATTGCCTCCTAAGTTTATCACTTACTTTTCCTCCAAATGTGATCAGTTTACAGCAGGCATTTCAGAATTTTCCTGTAGTTATTCTGAGGTCATTACTGCACTAAATCCTGCACTGTATACATTTTGGACTTGACTCTGTGGCAATTATGTGTCAGATATTGTTCTGTGAGTCAGAATTACATATGGATTACATAATTACATAATTAAAATGCTCATTTAACTTGTGGTGATTACTGGTGAGCATATGTAGAGTGTTGGATGAAAATTTCTTCCTAGATACAAAAACTAGTTTCTACTTTTCTTGAGAAATAACTTTCGGAATTGTGCCATACTTGGTTTTGAATTTATTTTTATAAAAAGAGAGATGGTATTAAATAAAAGATGAGGTTAAAAACATGCGTGGACTATAAGCCCTAATCTCTGTAAGTAAATAGAAGTACATGAATGTATTGCTGTAAAAGCTAAACAGGCTATGATTAGTGATGTGAGGGTAATTGATTTGTAGGGCTTTATGAAGTTTATTAAATTTTTGTTCTGAAAGAGCAAGGATCAGATGAGAGCAGAAAAGTTCCTTGATGTTAAAGACAAAGTATGTAAAAACGTTAAGGAGATTTTTAGCCACAGAATGTTCTGAAGATTTCTTCATTTGGTCTTAGACTGCACCTGAGAAGCTAGTGTCACCCAGGGGAGGGTGAGGTTAGCTATGAGTAGCTTGTTAAACTCCTTTTTGAGTTTATTGTTTTGGTTCAAGGGTATTAGAAATGAAAACAGCATGTTTCAGACAAAAAATATCCCCAATCATGGTATTTGGTTCAAGAGTGTTTCAAATGGAATAGCTAATTATGCAATATTATACTGGATGAGAACTGGTATTTGGCTCAAGAGGGAGGTATGACTTTAGACGTTATTAAGAAGGGCCATTTGATAAAATTTTATAATAATTAGTTACATTTTATTATGTGGAAAATATTTTAGGTAGATAATTCGGTTTTCTTTTTATCTAGCAGTGTGACTAAAGAATGTTGTAAAGTTAGCATGAAATACATATATTCATATGTGTAGAAAATAGGTAATATTCCAGGATACATGATGTTTCGTTTGGCAACGTCGGTTTGTAGTTAGCTAGTCTTGGGAAGAAATATCTTTTTTCCCTTTTTGATCTAACATTGCTTTTCTTGAAGTCATTCTTATTATCTACCATCACTTTGACCTCATTTCCATATTACTTTAACAAGTTTAGCCCCCAAATAAATTTTAGACTATTTCAGGATATAATCAGTTAATCTATTTTTGCCCTGGGAGTAAACTAAAATCTTTTCTTATTTGTTTTCCTTTTAAACAGAAGCAAGGTATGTAGGTTGTTAGTTGAATTGACAGTTAAAATATGAAAAATATAACTCTAGTGTGTTAATTTGAATATTATCTTTAATTTCTAGTGGATTAGAGAAGTTACTTACTTTTTAAAGATTTGCTATTTCATTTTAAATACTTAATTCATTGGACTGAAAAGGAAGTTGAAGTATATCTTCAAAGTAATAGAACTTTAAAAAAACAGATACACACACAGACACACACGCGTGCACACACACACACACAACCAAATATGCACCCACTCTGGGAAGATAACACACATATTCCACACATCTGCCAATTCTTTCTGAAAATTTTTATAACTTTCTTTGGCAGTTTATAAATGTCACCAGCAACAGATCTTCACTCATCCATTTATTCTTAGATTTTCTTTCTTCTAATGCCTAGTGTGTGCCAGGCCCTATGGATGCAGATTATAGAAGATGTATGTGCACTAGTGAAGGTAATAGGAGAAATACTGGATTTAAAAGAGGGAGTGCATAGAAATGATATGGAATACATAGGAATGGCGCTAAACCCAAACTTGGGCAGGGGGAGAATATTGAAGAAAACTTTACAGAGGAAGTGGCATGTAAGTTGAGACCTTATGTTGGAGTTTGAGGGAATCAGAAGGGGACAAAGGAGTGGGAGATGGGTCGGGGGTGGAATGTGAAAAAGAAATGATTTAGGTACAGGGAAGAGCATGTAAAGTCCCATAAAGGAAAACTTTAAGTTTGAAGATGTGAAAATGCAAAACCAGCCTCAGAACAGGCGAACAGTGGCTTGCGAAGGAAGAAGGGGTGAGAGTTTGGAGCTGGGGAGTCAACCTTTTGAGTAGGGTTTGCCCAGGACAGTTGGCTTCACGCCTGCAGTTCCAGCGTTATTAGTAATAGCCTTTCTCCCACTTTCAATTGTGTCCCTATTTGGGTGATAAATTATATGGCCACACCTGAAATCGTGAGCTTTTTTAAAAAGTGGAAAGCCATTGAAAGGATTTGAAGCAGGAAGTGACATGTCCCTCCATATGTAGTCTACAGACCAAGTTTTTGAGGAGTTTGGTGGTGTAGAATGGCAGAAATGCAATACTGAATGGAGGAAGGCCAGTGGGAGCCTGTAGGAGTAATTCACATAGAACACTAGCACTTTGGGAGCCGAGGTGGGCTGATCACCGGAGGTCAGGAGTTCGAGACCAGCCTGGCCAACATGGTGAAACCCCATCTCCACTAAAGATACAAAAATTACCCGGATATGGTGGGGGTGGCGGTGGCAGGTGCCTGTGATCCCAATTACTTTGGGAGGCTGAGGCAGGATAATCACTTGAACCTGGGAGATGGAGGTTGCAGTGAGCTGAGATCACGCCACTTCACTCCAGCCTGGGTGAAAGAGTGAAGCTCCGTCTCACACACACACACACACACACACACACACACACGGCACATGATTGAGGTCCTAATGAAAGAATGTGGGATGGGTGGAAGGAAGCATGGGGGATAGGCAGCTTGAGGGACAATTTTAATACATGGTCTTGGAACAACAAATAGTCTGGGAAAAAATAAGAAAAGTCGCCACTAGAATGAACTCCAAATAGATTAAAACTTTAAGTGTAAAATGTTGAACCTTAAGAATCTTTTTAATTGAAAAAATATATATTAGAAGAAAATTTGCAAGTTACATGATCATGGAATAGAAATGCATTTGATCCACAAAGACAGGAATACACACATACAGACACAAAGACACACCAATAAAGGAAAGAATATTTTAAAATCCATAAGTGAGATTAGAAGGATTCATTTATCAATACATATGATTTATGATGTTTGTCCTTAATAAGACGTGATAATTTATTACATTCACTTTTACTTTTTGCAGAGTGACTTGATAAAGACTTAAAAGGAAACAGAAATATTCTTTTTTGATAATACATAATTGTATTTTTCATTTAAATTATAAAGAAAGTAGAAGCCCCTATCCTCATTGTTTTATTAGTGAGGATGAATATCTTTTCCTATGCTTTTATGTTTTTATTTCTCCTGCAAATTGCATGTTCATATACCTCTAGGGATAACTGCTCTTGGCTGGCTGCATTACCTTTCAACCCTTTCTGTATATATAAATATTAAATACATTTTTTTCCAGTATATTCTGTGGGATCATAGAATACACTACTTACTGTGATTTTTTTTTTTTTTTTTTGCTTTTAAATTTTTGGCATTTTGTAGCCTTCTCTTTATGTCAACAAAATTATCTATTTAACTTACTCCTTACAGACGAACCTTTGTTGTTTCTGCTTTTCTGCTATTTAAATAACACTATGATGCACATCTTTTGTATATTAGAGGATTTTATGGAATATTTTGTCAAAATAAACTTTAATTAGGACAGTAAGTTATTGGGGCATACATAATGTTTGTACATTTTACAGTTTTGATCCTTATTTCCAGCTTGTTGTTAAGACAGACCTTCTTGAGCACCTGCAGTATAGTGCATGAGAAGGCCTGTTTCCCTATGCAGTTGCAATTTATATGCGATTAATTGCATAAGCTCTTTTCGACTAATATTTTCTTTCTTTCTTTCTTTCTTTCTTTCTTTCTTTCTTTCTTTCTTTCTTTCTTTCTTTCTTTCTTTCTTTCTTTCTTTCCTTCTTTCCTTCTTTCCTTCTTTCCTTTCTTTTCTTTCTTTTCTTTCTTTCTTTTTCTTTCTTGACAGAGTCTCACTCTGTCGCCCAGATTGGCATGCAGTGGCACAATCTCAGCTTACTGTAACCTCCACCTCCCAAGTTTGAGCGATTCTTTTGCCTCAGCCTCCCAACTAGCTGGGACTACAGGTGCTCGCCACCACACCTGGCTAATTTTTTAATTTTTTTAGGGTTGGGGTTTTGACATGTTGGCCAGGCTGTTGTTGAACTCCTGACCTCAAGTGATCCACTCACCTATTCCTCCCAAAGTGCTGGGATTACAGGCGTGAGCCACCACCCACAGCCTCAACTAATATTCTTTTTTAGCTTTGCTAGTTGATCACCACTAGAATATAAGCCACATGAGAATAGGGAATAAAAATTGCAGATGTATAGCAAGCTTTCAGTGAGTACTGTGTGATTAAATAATGGTTAGTAAAAATTTTGTGTTTTTCCTAATGAATTGTGAGTGATATGAGAATATAAAATCATTATTATGTATTTCTCCTTAGTTATTTTTCTTTAATCTTACATGCATTTTCTAAGACTGGGTAGAAATATGTACTTTTATGTAATAGAATTTGGCATTCTTTTTCTTTATGACTTCTGGGCACTGAGTTAGCTTAGAAAGGACTTGTATTCTTCATGACAAGTTTACGAAAATTATCTTTCCTGTTTTCTTTTGGCTTTTGAAAAATGTGATTTTTTGAAGTTTGAAATTATTAACCTGTATGAAAGTTTGGTGTATGGTATAAGATGTGGTTCTAGTTATTTTTAATTCAAGTGGATAGCGATTTTCTCACAGTTTGATTTCTCTTTATTATATATCTGAATCTGTTTTGAACTCTTGGTTTGATTGCTGTTAATTTGATTATTTTATTGTTTTAGTAACTGTAGCATGATACCTTCTAAGGCGTTAGTAACTGTAGCATGATACCATCTAAGGCCAAATTCCTATCATTATTCTTGCAAATGTATTTTCCCAGAAGAAATTTGGAATTCTCTTTTCATGTCATTAAAAAAATCATTGGGATGCAATTAAATTTTCCAATCAAAGAACATGGCAATTTATTTATTTAGATCAAATTGTTCCTTATATAAGCCTGGAATATTTCCTGCTAAGTCTGTTCCCAGGCCTGATGTGTACGTGTGTGTGCAGGCATGCATATATTTATATGTGTACGCACGTACACATATGTATAAATTAATTTTCCCCCATGGTATACTGTTTATTGAGTATTTTCTAACAAGTATGTTGTTTGTGTACAGTAAGCATGTTAATTTCCATAATACTTATTTTATACCACCTTGCTGAAGTATCTCATTTAATTTTCAATGTTATTGACAAGATTTTAAAAAATCTTTTCCTTTTTAGTAATTATAGATAATTTCCCCCTTTACCTTATTGCTTTGATATGATTTGCAGAAAAAAATGCTCAAAACTTGTAGTAAATACAGGATATGCTTTTGTTTTTCTGTACTTTCATGGGGATACTTCTGTGCTTCCTGTTATTAATAAGTATGATGTTTGTTGCTGGTTTCTGATAGAATATTTTGCAAAGTTTTATTCTCTCATTTAAAAAAAAATAAATCAGAATTGTGTTAAATTTTGTCAAGTGCCTTTGTGGTACTTATCAAATTGATCATAGAAGCTTTTTTAGTTGTTAGCATAAATAATTGCAGATATCTATATGATAAAACATTACATTCTTGAGATTAAACCTTTGTTTTTGATAAAAGAAGATTTTTATGTCTAATTTTGTAATATTTTACTTTGGTATTTTAAAAAAAACATCCTGAGACCAAAGTTGTGCTGTCATCTTTTTATTTCTGGTTAGATTTTGCATTTGGGTTGTGAGACCTTTGAAAAAGAAATATTACATTTTACTATGTGTTGGGATTCTGTAAATAACACAGAAAACTTTAATACAACCCTTCATTTGGTTCCAATGCCATCTCTAGGGAAAGTTTTTCAATAGTGCGTTTAATTTCTTCTGTAGTTATTGATTTAATCCAGCTTTCAAGCTCTTCTAGAATTACTTCATTATTTATTTTTTCCTAGGAAACTTAACATTTTATTAAGATTTCAAGCATGTTGGAATTGTGTTCGATTTATCCTGTTGATATGTATCCAAAGTTCTGTCCCATTCTTCTGTGCTATTAATATACATATTTTTTCTCTAGTTTCTTGCTCTGCATACCAGAAATGACTAATTATCTAATCTCTCAAAAGAACTGGCTCATTATTATCAATTCTATTTTTCTTTTTCTTTTTTTTTTTTTGAAACTAAGTCTTACTCTGTCGCCCAGGCTGACGTGCAGTGGCACGAATGGCTCCTTGCAACCTCAGCCTCCCAGGTTCAAGCAATTCTCCTGCCTCAGCCTCCCAAGTAGCTGGGATTACAGGCACATGCCACCCACCTGGCTAATGTTTGTATTTTTAGTAGAGATGGTGTTTCACCATTTTGGCCAGGCTGGTCTCGAACTTCTGACCTCTGGTGATCTGCCTGCTCCAGCCTCCCAAAGTGTTGGGATTATAGGCGGTAGCCACCGCACCGGGTCTAATTTTTTTCTTTACATCTATCTTTGATTAGATAGTGGAATACTTAGCTGTCATGCTTGTTTAATTACAAACACATTTAAGAGTATGCAGCTTTCTTTTAAATTTGGTCACTTTCCATGGACAATGTGTATGTCATATTGGCGTTGATATTAATTTCTTGATTGTCTGTAATACATTTTGATAACTTCAATATCCTGACTTATTTACATTTGTGAGGTTGTTTGGGTTTCCTATTTTATATTTACAGATGTTAATTTCTAGTTTCATCCATTTTTATCACAGTATACAACCTATTAACTTTTTAAATGTAAAATTTGTTTAAAAATGTTTGCTTGCTAGTTTGGCCAACTTTGGCAAATATATGAAGGAAAAGAATAGCTATATGGAAAGCATTTTAAAAACATTTATATATGGTCCTTTACAAGTTTATAGACAAAGTTAAATATACAAAGTGACTATTCCTGAAATAAGATAACCATTAAAGTTAATTGTAATAGCTAATAAACCAATAACACGAAGTCTTTACTTCGGAGCAGCCTTTTTGCCGTGTGCTTTCATGTATTATCTTGTTAATCATTGTGAAGCCCTATTAAGTAGGTACTAATATTAACTCTTTTTAAAGATTAAGAAAACGAAAGCTCAAAAACTTGTATCTAGAAACTAAACTGGACATTTAACAGATGTTTGTGTGTGTGCTTGTGTGTGTGTATGTGTGTTTCAGGGATTTTCTGTGTTCTGTACCTAATAAAGAACAAAAGTATATCTTTCTTACTTGTTGGAGGCCGAAAGTGTGAGAGTTGTGATCAGCTCAGTATACCACTGGAGGCTATATGAGTAAACAGCAAACTGTTCTCATAAATGCAGGATGTTGGCAAGCTAACAGCTGTGTCCGCTGCCCAGAAGGAATGCTTAGGGCAGTCATGCCCCAAGCGCACGTGTTTCTGGTGATTAGGCATAATTGAAGCCTGTTAGCAATGATGCGAACCTGTGATCAGTTAAGCAGCTGACCAATCATTACCTCCTCCTCCCTGCTCTTTCTACCCAATAAATACAAAGGGCGGTAGCAGCTCAGGGGCTGCCTTTGCTCACTAGAAGCAGGGAGCTCTCTTCTTCTTCTCCTCCCTGGCCCTTTCCTTAAAATAGTTTCTTTTGTTTTTTGCTATCATTTCTATGTTCGCCCCTTCATTCAGTCTCATAATGACGGTCTCAGGCAGTAACAGTAGTAACTGCTGTAACGAGGGTCTCAAGTAGTAACAGTGGCAGTCTGCCACACTTAATGATATACAGGATGGTCTTCTTTGTTTCTAGCACACAGCTCTGTGCTTGCAACATTGGGATTCCCAGTAAATGGAATTCAATGTAAATTATTAAATGTTTGGTGGAATTTTTTTTCCATTATAGCCTTGTCTCTTCATATAAGATAATCTGTACATTTATATGACATTCAAACTTTTCTTTCATATTCTTCATAGTAGTATAAGATTGTGATTTTGTTGATTTTACTCTTTAGGAATCTCTTGTTCTGTTCAGAAGACTGCCAACACTTTTCTTGTATAACCTGTTGCCCTCAAGTCTTTGATAGTTAGGAAATGACTTGTCATTCTGTAATAATAGTGTCACCTGAGAACTGTCAAAAATTGAAAGACTATACCTAGAATGAATTGATCAGTCAATTGCCATATTAAAAAATTGATTATTCTTATTAGTCAATAATGTCTACAAAATCCAGTTCAGGAAAATAAATGCAATATAAAGGAAATGATAGATGTCTGAAAATGTAAAAGTAAGTAGCCAAAGGCCTAACTAGATTAATTGAATGTGAATACTTCCTGCAGTGATGAAATAGGCAAAAGCAATAATGTTGGTAGCATTTAGGGGCATTGATGGAGGGATCTTGTTCTATACAGAGACTTTGTTTCTAGGGGAAACAAAGATAGTCATTAATAAATCAGAACCACTTCTAACCATCAGATTGTCACATTAAAGTCAAATTAACCTGTATGAGTCATCATTCTGGGGGCTCATTTTTGATAAAACAGTAAAGTGACATCATTTCTAGAATGTGGCATTATAATTTAGGAAGTCAGGGAGAATTTGGTAGATTTTTAAAAAGGCAATAAAATAAGATTTGTTGTAAATTTTAGCTTCCAAACATTCACTTAACAGAAATTACTCACTGCCTGAGCATGCAAGATGGATGAAACTTCATTAAAGCAAGCTGAAGGAAAAAGTTAAGCTGCCTTCTGGAGGGATAAATCAATGTTACTCATCCTTATAAGCTGGACACTTAATTCTGTGAACCTGACAGATACTTAGAACATAAAGTTGACTCCAGGGGGTCCAGTGCAGTGAGTGCTTGTGAGTCTGATGAGTTACAAGGCCTAGTGTTCAATTTCCTGCAGATTCTTCTGAGCAACAGGTAAACCCATCAGTTGTGATTGGTGGCTCTGGCATATGGAAACACAATTTCCATTTAAGTATTACCTTTTGAAAGGAAAGTCTGTATATTAAAGAATAAAATCACTTCAGTTAAAACAGGATAATGGAATGTAAAATTTGTTTTAGTTGTCCAAAATTAAAAATGTTGCTCTCCAACAATATTTGTAAAACAAAGTCATTAAAAATTACAAACCTAATACCTATGAAATTATTTTGGAATGCAGATATAGAACAAAGCTAAGAAGAAAAGATACTTAGCTGATGTTCTTAATATTGCCTGCCAATTATCATAATTGCTTCATTTAAAAACATTTTATTCAGCTATCTCTATTTTACTATGTGCAAGATATGCCATAGATACACAGATAGTAGATATTCCCAGTGTTCTTTATTCCTCTGTATGGACCCACATTTCCATCTGCCAACTTGTTCCTCCTGTCTGAAAGACTTCCTGTAACATTTCTTGCAATGCAAGTCTGCTGGTGGTGAATTCTTTTAGCTTTTGTATGTTTTTCAAAACTTTTCAATACCCCTTCATTTCTAAAAGATATTTTTGCTGGGTATAGAATTCTAAGATAACAGTATTTTTCTTTGAGTATTTAAAGGTGTTACTCCATTGTTTTGTGGTCTACATTGTTTCTGATGAGAAGTGTGCTGTCGTTTTTAATCCTTATTCTTTTATATATAATTTTTTTTCCTTTGGTTGATTTTAATATTTTTTCCTGGCTTTAAGCAATTTTTTTGGTGGTGTTTTATGTTTTCTTTGTGCTTGGGTACATTGAGCTTCTTGAACACACGAGTTTATACTTATTTCATCATATTTGGACTATTTTCTGCCATATTTCTTTAAATAGTTTCCAGCAACTGCCCCCTTTCTTTGGAGATGCCAGTTAACATGTATATTAGGCCATTTAAAGTAGTTCCCCAGATCACTAAGTCCTGTTCATAATTTGTTAGTATATTTTCTCCTTGTGTTTCACTGTGAACAGCTTATGTTGCTTATTCTACAGGATTGCTTTTCCTTCTGCAGTATCTATATTAATCTCATTCAGTTCACTTTTTTCTTATTTCATACTTTCCATATCTAGAAGTTTGATTTGAGTAATTTTTTAACATTCTATATCTCATGTTCTGTCTTTCCTTTAACTTTTTTGAGCATTTGAAATATAGTTAAATAATAACTTTTAATTTTCTTGTCTGCTATCTGTGTAATTTTAGGGTTTGGTTTTATCCAGTTTTATCATCTGTGTAATTTCAGTATTTGGTTTCATTGTTTCATTTTTTTTCTTCGTTATGAGCAGTATTTTCTGCTTTCTTTGCATACCTAGTAATTTTGAGTCATTGTGAGTTTTATCTTGATTGACTACCAGTTACTGTGAGTTTCATCTTGTTGGATGCTGGGTATTTTGTGTTTCTGTAGATCAACCTTCTCCAACCATTTTGGCACCAGTGATGGGCTTCACGGAAGACAAGTTTTTCCACAGATGGGGGTTTGGGGAGTGATTTCAGTGTGATTAAAGTGCATGACATTTATTGTGTACTTTATTTCTATTATTATTACATAATTGCCATAATTTAAGATCAGTGGGAACCTTGAGCTTGTTTTCCTGCAACTAGATGATCCCATGTAGTGGTGATGGGAGACAGTGACAGATCATCAAGCATTAGATTCTCATAAGGAGCATGTAACCTAGATCCTTGCATACTCAGTTCACAACAGGGTTCACGCTCCTATGAGAATCTAATGCTGCTGCTCATCTGACAAGAGGCAGAGCTCAGGTGGTAATGCAAGCAATGGGGAACAGCTAGAAATATAGATGAAGCTTTGCTCATTCTCCACTACTCACCCCCTACTGTGCGGCCCGGTTCCTAACAGGTCATAACGGGTACTGGTCTGTGGCCTGGGGTTGAAGACCCCTGCTATAGATAGTATTCTTGAGCTTTATTTTGTTATACAGTTAAATTACTTGGAAACATTTTGATCTTTCAGAGGCTTATTTTTAACTTTTTTTCAGGTGAGATCATAGCAGCATTAAATATTGGGCTTATTTTTTCCACTATTGAGATAATACGCATCCCATAACTCTTCTCAGTGCCTATGAATTATGAGGTTTTCCTGCTAACTGATGAGAACAAGAACTATTCCTGCCCTAAGCAAACTTCAGGGATTATTCTTTGTAATGCAGAGTTTCTCAACCTTAGAACTATTGACATTTATGGGCTGGATAATTGCTTCTGGAGTTTAGGGGACTGTCCTGTATACGATCAAATGTTTGGGAGCATCCCTGGCCTCAGTACAGTAGGTGGCGGTAACATCCTTTAAATTGTGACGATCAAAAAATGTCTCCAGATATTGCCAATGGCTCCAAGGGAGTACAGTTGCCCTCAGTTAAGAGCCACTGCTCTAATCCTTTCTGGTAGTTTTCTTATATGCATGCCATGGCTAAGGACTTTGCTCAGGACTCAAGGGAGACCTCCTACAGATCTCCCGAATTCTGTATCTGCCACCCTTTCCTTTTCTTTGTCTTCACTGAGAACTTTAGTCAGTTGACCTCTCTGGATTCTCAGCTCTGTTTTCTCAACTCGAGACCACTGAGTTTTGCCTGTATTTCTTTTTTGCCATCACAGCCTGGAAACTCTAGGCTGTAATGCTGGGGCAATCATAGGCTCACATTGTTTCCTGTCTCTCAGTGATCTCTGTCCTTTGTTGCTTGATGTCCAGCATCTTTGAAAAGTATTGTTTCTTATTCTTTATTTTTATGTATTTTTAGTTTTTAGGGTTTTCAGGCAGATCCCTGTTAACCTCATCTTGGTCCTCATCCTTATTTTCGAAAGGTACTTTTGCTGGATACACAATTCTGGACTGGCTATTATTTTTTTCTAAGCACTTTGAAAGTATTTGAACTGTCTTCTAATGTCTACTGGTGCTGTTAATCAGCTGTCAATCAGTTTTCTTCTTTCCTTTCTGATGACCTGTCTTTTTTGCTCTGAGTACTTTTAAGATCTTCTCTTTGCCTTTGCCATTTTGCAGTTCTGCTGTGATGTATTAAGCATAGGTTTCTTTTTGTCTTTCCTTGTTCCTAAAGGATATATTGGGCTTCCTGAACCTGTAGAGTCTTTCATCAGTTCTCAAAAATTTGTAGCCATTATCTTCGCGGGTATTTTATCATCTTGATATTGTTTATTTTTTCCCCTTTAAAACTCTTGTTGTATGCAAAAAGCATGAACCACGAAGGAAAAAAACATAAATTGAGCTCATTAAAATTAGAGTCCTTTATTGAGCAAAAATCACCAAGAAGGAGAGTGAAAGGGCAAGCTACCAAAAGGGAGAATGTATTTTTAGCACATATAACTGATAAAGACTGGGGTCCAGTATGTTATAAGTAGTTCTTACAAATTAATAAGAAAAAGATGCAATAGAAAAACATGCAAATATCTTGAGGGGGCATTTCACAAAGAGACACACATGCCCAATAAACACAAATGGGTTTCAGTCTCATTCATTTTAAGAAAAATGAACATTTCAACCGCAGGAAATACCACTGTACACTTGGAATGGCCAAATTTAGACTAATAATGTAAAATGTTTGGGATCATGTTAGAAAGCTAGAAGAACTCACATTGTTAGTAGAAGTATAATTGAAAAACACTACTAATGTTGAATGTACTTACTATATACCCATGACCCAGGCATTGTACTCTTAAATATACTTAAATAACATCATATATATATATATGCATCAAAAGATATGAAACATTTATGGCAGCATTATTTATACTAGCCAGGAACTGAAAACAACCCAGATGCCCCTCAAAGGCATAATGGGTGAAAAAACTGTAAGATATTTATATGTTGGAATACTATATAACAATGAAAAATGAATTCCTTCTACCATGGATGAATTTCACTAGCTTAATATTAGGGAAGAATGAATACACACTTACATTCTAATTATATGCTTTTCAAATAAAGGGAAAGATTGACACTTTGGGGGGTATAGAGGGCATGATGACTAGGAAGGAGCATAAGTGGGGGCCACTGGCATTTGGTTAATGTTGTATTTCTTGTTTTGGGGGTATTTATTTGGCCATATTCATTTTTGAAATTTTATACTATACACTTATGATTTGTACTTTTTGTATATATGTTATAGTCAATTCAAAAGTTTGATTAAAAACAGACACTATTTATTTGCCATTTTAGAGCTTCTGTTTCAGTAGACAGCAAATATTAACCATATAAACAAAAACCGCACATATGATTATAAATTATGGACATGTATGAAGGCAAAGAACAAGGTGCTATGGGATTCAGTCATGAGGATATCTGCTTTTATGTAATGTTTTGGCCAGACCTCTATGAGAAAGAGTTATTCAAGTTGAGTGAGGAGGGAGGGCACTGTAAGATAAGGTTGGAGAAGCATGCAGGACTTTTAAGACATCCTGGAGAGTTTGGTCATCCCAAGATTGATGGGCAACTTTAGAAGGGTTATTAAGGGGTAGTTATGTGATTTAAGTTTTAAAAATAATCACTCTGGCTATGCTGTGAATTGTGGACTTGAAAATGGGCCAGAGTTGAATGCTGCTGAGCCATTTGAAGACTACTGGAGTGCTCCAGGCAAAAATGATGGCATCCATGATCTAGACCAGGGACCTGCCAGCTTTTTATGTAAAAAGTATGTGTTCTACCTGCTAAACTTTGCCATTGTAGCATGACAGCGGCCATAGACAATGGATAAATGAATGAGCATGGGCTGTGTTCCAGTAAAACTTGATTTACAAAACAGATCTTGTAGTTTACCAATCTCTGATCTAAAGTGGAGAAAAAACCTTTAGGTGTATTTTGGAAGTAGATTTAATAGGATATGCACCAGGTGCAGTGGCTCATGCCTGTAATCTCAGCACTTTGGGAGTCTGAGGCGAGTGAATCAAGAAGTCAGGAGTTCAAGGCCAGCCTGGGCAAAATGATGAAACCCCGTCTCTACTAAAAATACAAAAAAATTGGCCAGGCATGGTGGCGAGCACCTGTAATCCCAGCTACTCGGGAGGCTGAGGCAGAGAATTGCTTGAACCTGGGAGGTGGAGGTTGCAGTAAGCCGAGATTGCACCACTGCACTACAGCCTGGGCGACAGGGTGAGACTCTGTCTAAAGTTTAAAAAAAAAAAAAAATTAAAAATTAGCTGGGCATTGGGGCATGCATTTGTAATCCCGGCTACTCAGGAGGCTGGGGAATTAGGATCACTTGAGCCTTGGCGTTGAGGTTGTAGTGAGCTGTGATCCCACCACTCAACTCCAGGCTGCATAACAGAGCAAGACCTTGTGTCTAAAAAAATGTTTTTTAAAAATAGAATATATATTGGATGTTGAGAATGTCAGTAAGAGGAGAGGATTCAAGGATGGCTTGAGTAATTTATGAATAGTGATGTTGCTTATTAGGGGTCAAGTTCGTTGAAAGTCCAAAACCCACTCATCTAAAATAGTGAATTGTGACATGTCAAAGTTCTGGTGTTCTTTTCATCTTTGGTATGGAGTTACTTTTATTCTTTTATACACATAGTAGTCACCAATTGCACAAACAGTTAGGGTGAGGGAAAAAAAAGAATCTATCATATTGATCATCATTGTGTTTTCTGCTAGTAGCAGAAAAAATAGTAGGAAAGAACAAAATACAGGATATTCTCAGACTGTCATTGACAATGCATCTTTAGCCCTCATGTTCTCCCTTCCTCCAAAAGTAACATCCCCCGCACTCTTACCACAAATTGCTACCTTTTTAAGGATAAACCAGAGAATGTACATATAATCTTAGAGGAGATTATATGTTGATTATTTACATATATCAGTGACACTGGGGACAGAGGTGGCTGCTAAGTAGAGCTGCCATCTGCTCTCTGGACAGGCACTGTTTCCCATTCTATTTGTGGAAGAGGCACCTGTTCAAGTAATTGCCTTATTACCACTACTATGTCAGAACCGTAATACTGTTTTGATTTTCCTTATAGTTAAATGTGTTTGAAATTGTATATGTTATATGTATATACACATAATATAAGTATATATATGTGTATATATTTACTTATTTAAATCAACCTTTGAATATTACAGGCTTTGCTCTCTGTACATGATACTGTGGCTCAGAAGAATTACGACCCTGTGTTGCCTCCTATGCCTGAAGATATTGATGATGAGGAAGACTCAGTAAAGATAATCCGTCTGGTCAAAAATAGAGAACCACTGGTGAGTTTTGGTGCTCAGATATGAGTAGATATCATGATAGGGCCAAATCTGATGGTGCATACCATGTATAACTCTCTTTAAAATATGCTTCCTCTATGTTCTCAAACTTTAAAAGAAATGGAACATTGATGTCTAAAGAACATGCTTTTGAAAAATGAAAATGAAGCCAAATAAAATAATAGACATTTTATTGGCTACATTTAAATAGCAATGATTTTGAAAATACAACCCGTTGACATTTATGAAAGAAAGTATAACATGTACCAAGCATGGCTGATTTGAGATTAAATGGTACAACTTAAAAAAAATTGCTTTTGTCTATGGGAATGCAACTTTAAGTTATTTTATATACTTAATTCAATTGCTTTTTAAATTTAAACTAATTTACAGCAGGTTCAACAAAACTTTTGAGAAGTCTCAGTGAAGTAAACATCTAATTTCTTTGATAAACATCTTTTGAAGATCTTATTTGATCAGGAGGCGTGGAACTTAAATTTGTTTAATTTAACTTAATTTTATTTTATGTTTAAATAGCTCTATTTTTAAAAATAAAAAAAGCTTAATATAGAAAAATAGAACCTCTAATGGCAGTGAAGAAATTTCCAAAATTATTTGTTAGCCATTCCTTAAATAAAGTATTAAGATTCAAAATGTCATTTTAAATATTGGAATATGAAATCAAATGAATAGAATTACTTGTCTTGAAATTTTTCTCATTCAAATGTATAAGTAGTGTATTATCTTTGCAATTATTGTTAAGGTAAAGTAAGATTATTGAGTGAACAGATTTAAAGTTTAAAAATTATACTAGCCAGAAAAATAGAAAGTACTTTCAACAGATTTGTTATTTAACATCAGTCAAATGACATTTGTTAGTTTGGAGAGATTGTTGGAGAAGTCACAGGACTGTCAAAGCGAAATGAAAAACACACAGAGAGAAGATTAAGAGTCAAAGATATCTTTAGGAGAATGAGCTCTAGTCATGAGAATCAGAAGTAGGCAAAGTGCTGGAAGCTAAGCTGAAATAAAATTCTAGCAAGTGGATGGTCAGGAAATGCTTGACAAGTGATTCACGAGGAAAGGCTGCAACATTTGGCAACCAAGGAGTAGGTTACCACTGTTATCTAAAAATGCAGTTTTGTTTATTGGGATCCATAATGTGGTGACATAAACACAGCTTGCATTGGATGACCTAAGTGGGAGTTGGGATTCTGTCACTTTGCCCTGTATCCTATAGAGCAAACCACTCACCATCTCAGCCTCAGGTTCCTTATCAGAAAATCAGGAAATGTACCTCTTTGCAAGTGTTTTTGAACATCAGCTAAGATATAATGTGTTTGGAATGGTTTATGAGTTCTGAAGCATTATGCAAACATGATGTAAATATTAGAATATATTCTATCTAATATTTAAAAAATATTAGAATATATTCTATCTAATATTTAAAAAATATTAGAATTTATATTCTATTTAATATTTAAAAGATAAAAGCTAGGTTGCATCTGCTCAAGGAGAGAATGGTTACCTCGGAGCAGGTAATAACACAGGTCATGTGGGTATTAGATAATGGATAGAAAAAAGGGTGATCACTTGAGGGGCAAGATCCCTTGAAAATGAAATTCTGTTTGTTGGTGAGTAGATTTTGATCCTAAATTCTCAGTGTTACTTGCATGGGCTGTCCTCTTGCCTGGGCTGTCCTCTTGCTTCTTTGAGAACAGTGGCTGTCAGATTTTGGTATTGGAAGAATGACCTGAGATGCCTACGTAAAATGCAGATTTCTGGGCTGAATCCCAAGGAATTTGTATCAGGAGAGTTTTTTTGGTGCCTGGGATTCTTGATTTTAAAAAGTGTCTCAGATGTTCTTCGTGCAAGTTTTTGGTAGATCACACTTTAAAACACTTATTTCAAAGGCTCAACTTGAAATTCACTGTGTCACCTACTTGAGGAGACCTTGCAATGCTGGCAGTTTATAGGAAATAAATAAAATAATTTTTTTTTTTTTGAGACGGAGTCTCTCTCTGTTGCCAGGCACTAGAGTGCAGTGGTGCGATCTTGGCTCACTGCAACCTCCATTTCCTGGGTTCAAGCAATTCTATAGGAGATAAATTTTTTGTTTAAGGAAATCATGATAACCCAGTAAGCAGTCCCTTTTTATAAACCATTTTACAGAATTAATAATTAAGAAAAATCTAACCAGAATTTATTTTTTCAATCTAACTTGGAATTCTCCATGCTCTGTTTTTAAAACACAATCACATAGAATACATTCAAAATAATTATGTAGGAAAATACGTAATGTTAAAAATATTAGATCCAATTTTAATTTATTTTGCATTTGCAGACTATGCCATAGGATTGATGACTTTTGTACAGTATCACATGTAATGTACTCTGTGTTTTGAGATTTGATCTCATTTTTACGCAAATATATTGCAATGGGAATACATCAAACAATTGTGGTAAGAGAGGTTTGGAAAGCAATATGGAAACAGAAGTCTTCAAGAATGAAGGGTTCAAAGTGAAGATTGATTCAAGTGGTAGTATCATGTAGAAAGCGAGAGATTGTTCTTCAAGTCTGTAATTTACCCTCCAAGCAAAGTGGAATCAGGGGATAGCAAGAAGACTCTATCAGGGCACTTATCTCTGTCTATAATGAGACCCTTATGCGTTGGAGTGCTTTGCGTTATCTACACATTCCAGAAGTGATTTTATCCTGCCCATGGCTTTCAGAAGCATCTGTGTGCCAGAGACTCCCAAGGTTATTTCTCTTCCAGTCTTTTCTTCTAATCTTTAAATTTATATATCCATCTGTCTATTCGTTATCTCCATTTGGTGGTCTAATAGACATCTCAATTTTCACATATCCAAAAATAAACTGCCAATCTTTGTCCCCAAATCTGTTCCACCCTTGTCTTAACCCCTTTTAGTTGATGGCAATTCCATCCTTCCAGCTGCTCAGCCAGAAGACGTTGAGCCTATCTTTAATCCTTCTCTTTCTTTGCATTCCACAGGCAATCCACTGGGAAATCCTTTAGACTCTCCCAATAATGTATCCAGATCCCCTTTCATTACCTCTACTCCTGCCAGTCAGATCCATGCCACCATCATCTTTCCCTTGAATTATTGTTCAGAGTGAGCATCCCAAATCTGAAGATCTGAAATCCAAAATGTACCAAAATCTGAAACATTCTGAGTGCAGACATGAGCTCCAAGGAAGTGGTCATTGGAGCCTTTTGGATTTCATATTTTTGGATTTGGGATGCTCAACTGATAAGAATGCAAATATGCCCAAATCTGAAAAAAATATGTGGGATCTGAAACACTTCTGGTCTAAGCATTTCAGACAAGGGATCCCCAACCTGTATTAACCTCTCATTAATTTTATTGCTTTAGCCCTTGCCATCCTTCACTCTTAACACAGTGGGTGCAGTGGTCCTCCTAGATTGTGCCCTTCCTGCTGTTCACAACCTTGCATGTTCCCTCTTTCATTTGGAGTAAAGCCCAGTCTCCTCACAGTGACTCATAAAGCACATAAGCTGACTTCCTTCTGCCTTTGACCTCATCTCCTCTTGCTGCTCCTCTTCTACTGGGCTCCAGCCACACTGGTTACCTTGCTCTCCCTTGAACATTTCATTCATAGCCCCCTTGGCACCTTTGCACTGGCTGTGTCTTCTGTTCCTTCCCATTGGCTAACTTCTTCACCTCCGTCCAGTCTTTGTTTACTCAGACGTCATCTTCTCAGTGAGTCCTGTGTCTTTGCATTGTCTTTCCTCCACTTGCCCTAGCATCCTGGTCTTCTGTTTCCTGCCCTACATCCCCTCACACCCGCACAGTGGGTGTAATACCACCTGATAGGGTTTGGGTCTGTGTCCCCACACAAACCTCATCTTGTAGCTCCCATAAAAACCATGTGTTGTGGGAGAGACCTGATGGGAGATAATTGAATCATGGGAGCAGGTCTTTCCCATGCTGTTCTTGTGATAGTGAATAAGTGTCATGAGATCTGATGGTTTTAAAAACGGGAAGTTTCCCTGCCAACCTCTCTCTTTGCCTGCTGCCATCCATGTAAAATGTGACTTGCTCCTCCTTGCCTTCCACCATGATTGTGAGGCCTCCCCAGTTACATGGAACTGTAAGTCCATTAAACCTTCCTTTCATAAATTGCCCAGTCTCAGGCATGTCTTTATCAGCAGTGTGAAGACAGACTAATACACCACCCTCTAACATACTGTATAATGTATGTAATTATTCTATCTCTCGTTTATTGTCTTATCTCCCCCATTGGGATGAGAAAGCAGACATTTTTTTCTTTTTCATCAGTTTATTATAAGCCCTTAGAACGGTGCCTTGCACAGAGTAAGTTCTCAATAAACATTGGTTAACTTCATTGAATGCGAAAAAGTCAAAGGAACTAGCATTAAGCACAACAAACAGGTTGTAGCCCTATACTGAAAAACAGTGCAGTCCATAGTACAGAGAGATACTGGTTCCACTTAACTAACTCTGTGTTACAAACCATGGTGGTATGTTGTGGCCAAAACAATATTATTTTGGGAGTTGATGAGCTCAGCGGGGAGGTTCTCACTTGGAGTTCCTCTTACATACAGTCAGATGGTGGTGGCTGGAGTCAACTGAGGGCTCCTTCATTTACACAACTGTTACCTGGGCTTGGAGCTGGAAGGTTTGGGGCTGGCCAAGTATCTCTTTCTCTAAGTGTTATCTTTACTTGGCTAGCTTGGGGTTCCTCGCAGCATAGCAGTGGTCATGATTTCTTACATGGCAGAGAGATTCCCATAGAGCAAGTGTCTCAAGAGGCCCGAGTGGCAGCTACAGATCTTCTTATAGCCTTTGAAGCCTCAAAACCATTTTTACCACTTAATGTGGGAATATGGCATGCACATACAAGGAGGGAAGGGATTGGTGATCCCCCTTTTAGAGACAATCTCCTACAGGAGTAATGAACTCATGGAGAGAATGAACTTATGAACAAAAGGTTATGGAAAGATAGAGGTTAAGCAGTATTGGATGATAATTAAGATGAATAATTGTGTCTCTGGTCAGATTGCCTTAAACAAGTCCTGACTTTTCCATATGCTAGTTGTCTGATCTTAGACAAATTACAGCCATTTAATATTCAATTTCTCATCCAGAAACTATGGATAAATAAACTTAGATTACTAGGCTTTTCTGCCATTGGGCATATTTGGTGGGAAAATTTGAGACATGTCATTAAGGAAAATGAAAGTTGATTTAATCAAACTAATTAGTTGTATTGGGAATATTACATATCCAGTCATTTTGGAAACAAGTTAGAACTTGAAATAAAAGCAGAAAATACCAGTAATTGGTGAGTCTAAGCTTTGTGACCGTGGAGAGATGCTCATTCAAGTCTTTGGCCTTGAATGCATGCATAGGTGATGAAAAATGCCGTAAAATGCCTGTCACTTAATTCTTGGATTTTTTTTTACTATTATTAGCTATGTATCTGATAGTTATATATGAAGGATACTTATTACAGATGGACTCTTACTTTGTTTACATATCTGTTCTTTAATGATATAAATGTGTTTATTAACAAACTCGAGAAAAATTTCACTTCTGTGGGATGAATTCTGCCGTCACCGAAAAGCTTACCTTTTTAGCAGTATAATGAAATGTTGGATGGCATTGCAAAACCAATGCCAGATTCTTAAAAGGAAAGTCATGGAAAGGCTTTCAAAGTAACCACTTGTGCCTGTTGTTCTTACAAAGCAGCAGTTAATTTGCTTCTGAATATCTGTAAGTGAAGAATTTTTGACTTCTTTTTGAGACTGTTTCCTAATCTTTTGCCAATACTTCTATTTGTACTAGGTACAATCCTAGTTCACTAAAGCCATAGAGTAAGAGCTCTTTCTTCTAATCATTTGTCTTAGACTTAGGCAACAAATATAACTAATTTCTGGGTTTTAACTTTTTTCTTTTTCTTTATAATTATCACCAAGTTTTTAAAAAATGTTTTTAAATTTTTTTTTGCTATGATAACTGAATATGATAGAAGGATCACTGAACTAACTAAAAGTCAAATGATCTGGGTTTTAGTTTTCTAACATATAGAATCTTTTGTCTATTAGTTTAATTGTCACTATTCTACTTTCTTGATGCAGTACTATAAAGAGAAAAAGAATGAAGAACTGCTTTAAAAGGGTAAAAACCAAACAACATTCAAATACAAGGTACTTTTATAATGAAAAGAAGATATGTTTATTTTACACAGTTTTGAAGAGGTTGAAGATTTCAAAAATCCTTAAATTGGGCTGAAACCCTTCGATGCTATGTAGATAGAATATCCTCTAGTCATGAGAATAGACATTGTAAGACAAATGGCATGATGTCTGTTTTTCCTGCCTCATTTTTTTTTTAGTTGTTTTCTCTTTTTTCAGATGAATGTCCTTATTTCCTCCCTTTTTCTAACACCCAGTACACACATTTACCCACAGTGCTTTTTGTTTTTGTCTTAAAAGGGAGCTACCATTAAGAAGGATGAGCACACTGGGGCAATCACTGTGGCCAGAATCATGAGAGGAGGAGCTGCAGATAGAAGTGGTGAGACTTTGAATGTTAACCAAGTACAGACTAATCATGTGTTTTGTGTGTAGCATTTCCAATAGATAACTAAGAGGATAACCATCTTTAGATCTAATACTGCAAAACAAGTAATAAGATACTTTTTTCTGTGTTGCAATGTGAGAGCCTATTTAAATAAATGATAGATAAACATTACTCTATGGTCTTCTTGTACACAAGCATCCAAAGCTATATTAAAACTTGTGGGCTGGGCACGGTGGCTCACGCCTGTAATCTCAGCACTTTGGGAGACCGAGGCGGGTGGAACATGAGGTTGTGAGATCAAGATCATCCTGGCTAACACAGTGAAACCTTGTCTCTACTAAAAATACAAAAAACAAAAACAAAAAAACCCCGCCGGGCATGGGGATATGCACCTGTAGTCCCAGCTACTTCGGAGGCTGAGGCAGGAGAATTGCCTGAACCCAGGAGGTGGAGGTTGCAGTGAGCCGAGATCGCACCACTGCACTCCAGCCTGGGTGACAGAGTGAGACTCTGTCTCAAAAAAAAAAAAAAAAAAAATCTTGTTTCTGTGTTTCTCAATTGAAAAGTACTGCTAAGAGCATGCAGCCTTTAAGATAAATAAAAATTATTTTATTAGTATATCAGTAATGTGCATTTCTAGACAAAGACCAAGCTGCTGTTACCATTTCTTGGCCAGCATTACTATGTTGCGGTCTTTGAGTCACTGCTGTGGAGAGGCATAGAGGCTGAAACCTGAGACACGTGAAGGTCTCCTTTCCAGTCCTTAAATGTATTAAGGGAACCTAACAATGCTTTAATTATGGAAACAACTGCAAGTTACAGTTTCTGTTGTGGGTAACACTGCTAATTTACCAAATCTCGTATTTCTCAGGTCTTATTCACGTTGGTGATGAACTTAGGGAAGTGAACGGAATACCAGTGGAGGATAAAAGGCCTGAGGAAATAATACAGATTTTGGTAAGCTGTAAATTTCTTTTAAAGGTACAATAAAAATAAAATTGAATCACTGTATTTCAGACTTTTAGACTTGGTTTGACATAGACAGGATTTGTATTAAGCAGTGCAGGGTTCGAACCCCCGCTCCATCACTTAATCCCTGTGTGTCCTTGGAAAATACCTTAATCTATTCATGCCTCAGTGTTTTCATTTACAAAATGAGAATAAGAGGTAGCTATCCATCTGGAGTGTTTTGAGGATTAAATGAGGTAGTATATATAAAGAGTTTGAGAGCCGGGAGCAGTGGCTTATGCCTGTAATCCCAGCACTTTGGGAGGCTCAGACAGTTGGATCACCTGAGTTCAGGAGCTCAAGACCAGCCGGGCCAACATGATGAAACCCATCTCTACTAAAAACACAAACCAAAATTAGCTGCACCTGGTGGCAGGCGCCCGTAGTCCCAGCTACTTGGGAGCCTGAGGCAGGAGAATCACTTGAACCCAGGAGATGGAGGTTGCAGTGAGTCGAGATTGTGCTACTGCACTCTAGCCTGGGCAACACAGCAAGACTTTGTCTTAAAAAAAAAAAAAAGAGTTTAGTACCTGTCCCAAGTCTGTACTTAGCAGATGGCATCTACCCTGTGGCTGATGATGCTTTTATCTTTATCTTCCTCCTGTTGACACAGTCATATTCTATGCTGTGAATCATAGCAATACAAAGTAGTCAAACTAATTTAGATGTCTTTTGAAATCTGACACTTGAATACAATTATTTTATGCCTTGGCAATATTAATTCTAAAGTTCATTCATAAGATAAAAGGAAGGGAAACTCTCTCTTTTATGTATGAAAACATACTGAAAGCCTATACCAACTGGAAGAGGTTTGAGTGTGTCTCAAAAACAGATCTCCATAGATATGAAAATTTAGTATATGGTTAAGGTGGCATTTTAAATCGGTGGGAAAACTGGAACATTTCATAAATGGTATCAGGTTAATGACTCAGAAAAAATAAGGTCAGTCCTTGTTTTACACAATATGTAAAAATAAATTCCCAACAAATTAAATATTTAAATGCAAAAAAATCACAGAAATTGCCCAATAAAATGTAATATACAAGTTTTGTAAGTATGAGGTAGGAAAAGACTTTTTAACCTTGATAGGAAAGTCAAATAGAAAAATAACAGATGTGTCTACTAGAATTCAAAACTTTCTTTATAGAAAAAAGGTGCCATAAAGAAACATCAAAGACAAATGAGATTGTACAAAAAATATTTTCAATATATATAATAAAAGGCTAATATTTCAAAATATATACAGAGATGATAAAAATCAATAAGAAAAACATTTACAGAAAAATCAGCAATGCATATGGACAAATACTTTACAAAAGAAAACATGGATGTCTGGAAAGTGTCAGATTACTTGAGATTGGAAATCTTGATGATGCCTAGAGTTGGTCAGGGTATAGGAAAACAGGTATATTTATATGATTTGGGGATGGGATAAGTTATTAGTAGAACTTTTTGAGATTTGAAACTATCAAAATTTTAAATGTGCATACCCTTTAATCAAGAAATTCAACTATTGGAAATTAGTCCTCAAGCAATAATTTGGTAAATGTATATGAGCAAAATATTTCAAAAATATTTGGAAACTACCAAGAAAGTTGCGTTGATCAAATAATCATTCATCCCTATGCTAGATTATTGTGAGGCAGTCACAGTGAGAGATAGACCTATATGGCTCAGCAGTAATAGTAATAAGAATTGAATCCTTAATAAATGACACTGTTATAAGGACCATAGATCCATTAAAAAAAAAACACACACACACACACACAAACTAGAAAAATGAGGAGATTATAGAGCAAATTTTGTTTTCTCTCTACCAATGTAATTCAGTATTACAGTATGAGAATTCTTTATAAGATTTGTGAGTGCCTTTTACGGTAAGCAATAGCAGTGATATTGCCATTTTGAAATAAATCAACCCTTTATAAAATTATATTATGTAAACTGTCAGAATCCCATTTTACTTCAGTTGCTGTGTTGCACTAGAGCTGCCTTCTTAAGGCTCGCCAGAGCTGACTGTATGATGCACCATTTCCCAACTCAGCTTTCAGCAACTGCATGCTGGCGAATTGAAATTGGCTATAGTGAAAGTATTTATACCATGGAAATTGACAGACAGTACACATCAGAGCTTTTTTTTTTTTTTTTTTTTTTTACTTTTTAAACAAATGGAGTCCTGGTTTACCAGCACACCACAGATAGTGAGCCTCAGAGAGATGTGTCTTGCCCTACTCCTCTTCCTTTCATATCTTTCAAATGTGCCAACTATTTAGTGCTTTTATGGAGCTTACAAATGAGCAGGAGTAGCATATCTTATGAAGTAATTGCATAAATAATTAAATATGGCTACAATAAACGCTAAAAAGAGAGAGACAGAAAATGACATGAGAGTATATTTAAAGAGAGATCATATCTAAGATAAGAAAAATTTGTGGGTGCTGGTACTTATTTTAATGAAGTTAGAATAGATAGTCTTTTCATCTTGCAATTAATCTATTACGTTTGATATTTTACTGACTAACCAGAATGCAATAGATATGAATGTTCTTTTTTTTTTTTTGTGATGGGCATTGCCCCTAATTGAATGATATATTTATAATGGCACTACTGACATTATAGGTGTTTTGTCCCCCAAAACATGGATGCTGATACTTAGATGTAACTGCCTGAACCTTGTACATTATTATTATTATTATTATTTTAAAGACAGCGTCTTGCTCTGTCACCTAGACTGGAGTGCAGTGGTACAATCACAGCTCACTGCAGCCTTGAACTCCTGGGCTCAAGAGGCCTTAGGCTCATCACCACGCTTGGCTAATTTTTAAAATTTTTTTTGTGGAGACAGGGGTTTTGCTATATTGCCCAGGCTGGTCTTGAACTTCTGGGCTTAGGTGATTCTGCCACCTTGCCTCCCAAAACTCTGGAATTACAGGCACAAGCCACTGCACCCAACCCTCTAGACATTATCTACTCTAGTCATTGAATACTGTGTTTATTTTATTTAAGGTGTTGTGCATATTTTGTGTGTTTCTATTTCGAAGAAACTTGGATGGGAATGTATTTACTGACAGCTTAAAAGTACACAGGAAGTAAAAGTGGATTTAGGAGTTAATGTTTTTTAACTTATTCTACAAACTTCAGAGTTTTCTTTCTCACATTACAGGAATTTCTACAAAAATAGTTTCCTCCGTTTAGTCTATCTAAGAGTAGAAACCCCAAGCTTGTAAATTTTCAGATGCATTTCACTTTCTACCTATTTTACCTTATTCTTCCTTGGGTCTGGTTTTCTTATAACTCCCTCTTTCATCTGATACCAGGCTCAGTCTCAGGGAGCAATTACATTTAAGATTATACCCGGCATCAAAGAGGAGACACCATCAAAAGAAGGCAAGGTAATTATTGCTTAAAAACATTTTTTTGTGCGTGGGAGGGAAGTCATGTTTTTCCATCCAGCACATATCCACTTTGTCATAACATATCTCTTTCAATATTCCAGTTTTAAAATTACTATGTCTGGAGTCAGAGTTAGGAGAATATAGGCCATTTCACCTTTATTTTTTATCTTTATTCATCTTTAATGAAACTTTTCTTCCAGATGTTTATCAAAGCCCTCTTTGACTATAATCCTAATGAGGATAAGGCAATTCCATGTAAGGAAGCTGGGCTTTCTTTCAAAAAGGGAGATATTCTTCAGATTATGAGCCAAGATGATGCAACTTGGTGGCAAGCGAAACACGAAGGTGATGCCAACCCCAGGGCAGGCTTGATCCCCTCAAAGCATTTCCAGGAAAGGTGAGCTGCTGGTACATAATAATGGCTTTTCTCCAGCTGACCTTTTGTTCTCTGCAAAATATCATTCTAACATTGATGTGATAAAATATGCTATAAAACCTTGCCTTAGAATTTTTTATCCCTTGGGTTTGGATTTCTGTTTTGTCTAACTAAGTATGATGAATGACCAAAAATAATATGACAGTACTGGGTCATATTAGATTTTTGTTATGAAGCAAATGGAAAATAGCACATTAATATCTTGAAACCATGTTGATATGAAAGGTGGAAAAAAAAAAAAAAGACCAGTGGTTTTGGAGGGAGGGAAGATAATTTACAAAAATTTGAAAGTGGGCGATTTGTTTCTTAATTTGAATCGATTGCATTACATTCATTTTTTTCTCTAACCTTTAAGTTTTTTCTTAAGACTAAATATTTTGATGTTGTATTCACCTCAGACCTGTGCTGAAAACTGATAGGCATGTTGATCTTCTTTCTCCCAGGAGACTGGCTCTGAGACGACCAGAAATATTGGTTCAGCCCCTGAAAGTTTCCAACAGGAAATCATGTAAGTTTGTTAATAGGAATGCAGAGTAACCAAACCCCGATGTTTATTTTTGACTATTAGAGCAGGTGCTCATGGCAGAATAAAGGGTCCTATTACCCTAGCAATAACTTTGGGATCATCAATTCTCAGGAACAAACAAATATGAGATTCATATTTGGAATATTAACAGGAATCTTTTGAGGAAAGGGGTGGTTGAGGTTGTTAATAATAAATCCATGACTCACTCATTAAGAAAGTAACTAACTAGTACTACTGTCTTTGATTTCCAAATATAGGTATTTTATTAAATGTCACCTAAAATATAGCTCTTATTTCTTCAAAGCCAGGAGGTTTGGGTTAGGTATTTCTTGGTAAAGATTAGGGAGAAAAAAATCTCCCATTTTGTTGGGTACGAAAGCAGTTGTGCTCAAGATCAATTGTTCTTAATTCCTTTCTTATCCCCAGATCATAACACTTCTGACCTTTAGCCTATCCCTTTGGAGTTATCACCAGACTAGATTAAAAGAAAATGAGAGAAAGACAAAGGATGGCTACCGTATGATTACCGAAAAACATAGTGTGCATTTAAGTACTTTTTTTCTCTTTCAGCCTAACCTTCTGTCAGCTTTTCTTTACTTCCCACCACCCACCTCTTCAAGTCCACATCCCATAAATTCCCTATTGCACCTCCCCTAGATGTTTCATGGTTCTAGGTATTTTAAGAGAAAAAAACCAACCCTTTGTTTTCAGCATAGAAATTGTACATTCAACAGCGGAATGACCAAATAAATGGCCCTGGAATTTTACACCAACATCTGTTTTTAGTATTGTTGCATTTTTCACATCTCCTGTGATTTCTGTCAGTTTGCAGAAGCATATAGCCCAGGAATCACATTAGAAGAGAGCCAAACTGTAGTCGAGTATAAATCTCACAAGCAGTCAGATGCTTGAAGTGGAGCACTGATTCAAAAGCCTGCTTGTCCTTGCTGCATTAAGTCCAGGCACAAGGAAAAAAATCCTTGTCACAGAATGCTACACGTCTTCTGACGTGAGAAAGCTTAAAGCTTTCATGAGAACATTTCATTGTTCTTAAGCGAGATGTCTTTTCACTGGCCAACTCACCAACAGAAAGGAGCTTTGAGACTCCTTGCCTGACTTGCTCTTAAAGGGGTTTTAAAATAGGAGGCTTACACATTTCTAATATATTTGGTATATGTGGGATAAGATATGTGTCACTGAAAGATGAAATAAATGTAATTATGCTTGAATCTGGATCCATACTCAACTCTGTTTGAGTCCTAGGCAACTTAGAAATTTACAGTTTGATATTATTATGAATTTTCATTGATTGAAAATTTTTAATAAGTGTATATGTGTTTCTTTAAAAGAACTATACAAAAGGGATATATTGCTTTTTAATAGCTCTTTCAAACTGGTTTCTGTATAGATGCATATGAAAGTGAGGGGTATGTGTGTGTGTGTGTGTGTGTTTCTGTGTGTGTACGTAGAAGTATTGTAACAGAGTCCTTTTGTCTGTTGATTTGCATAATTTCTTTTTTGTGTTAATACTTCAATATGTGGCTCTGATAAATATTTATTCTAGCATTTATCTTTACTGAAATGTCCTCATTTGAATAATTTTGGTTTTTTTGCCTTTTCTGCCTCTTGAATACCATTCAGAAATGTTTGCTGGTCCTCCTCTCTTTCTTCTCTCTCTCTCTCTTTTTTGTTAAGCTAGATTTTGATTCACTGAGAGATGCATTATGTATTTTTATATATGTTATTTATTTTCAAATAAATCTGGTCGAAATTATCCTTATTAAATAATAAACATATAACAGATATGGCCCTGTTCAGAGAGACAATATATTTCTGTGACAATTAAATAGGAAGCTAATGTCTTTATTCTCAAATAATTGAAATTCTACTTGAAATTTCCTTGAATATTGTCTCACATAAAGTTAAAAGTTATGCATAAATCATTGTATTGATTCTGAACATTTTAAATGGCATTTAAAAGCACTTTAACCTGTGTTTTGATGATGATTCTTTACATGACTAAAACTTGTAAAGGCCATCTGATCCACTACTTTCTGGACTTCAATATTTGGTACTTAGGGTTTTGGAATAGGAAACTTACGTTATCATGCCGTTTGCTGAATTATAGGAAAATGCTGTGAAGAGAAACAACAAGTTGATATAAAATCTTTTGTTTTTATGATTTTGAATATTAATGGACTAGGGTTTTTTAAAAGTTTCTGATTTAATGTAAAATTTATAAAGGAAGAATAATTCTATCATGTCAATATTTATAAATTCATTTTAAAAATACAGTGATAAAAACTTTATCCACTAATTTTCACATTAGTGGACTTAATACCTAGGAGGAAATTGCACATGTCGGATTTGAAATAATGAATTTAGTCACGTAATACCATTTATCAAATTAGCCAGTTAACTTTTTTCACAAAATGATTGCTCGTATTACTCTTTTTTAAATCTTTATTTTGCTCTTTATTTCATTTGTAGTGTATCACCATAACTTAAGTTTGCATGGAGGAAAAATTCATGGACGATGGTTTTGGAACTATAGGGTTTCTGTTAATATCAATATAGAAGTATATAAAGAAGGGCACATCCCAATCTTATTATCTTTGCATTTATATTTGTGCTAGAGCTCTAGTTCTTGGCTCTAAGGTAAGTGAAATCAGGAGCCATTATAATAACAACCTCTTTAGGCTTTAAAACTAGCCTCCTTGTACAAAATTCATAAGTGTAAGTCATATTCATCTTTGCTGCTTGGTTATTTCCTCCCCTTAAGAATCTTTGTGTATCTAATACAAACCCAGAAGGAAAAAAAAAGGCTTTTCAAACACACAAAAAAATTTACCTCTTAAAATAAAAAATTCCTGAAGAGAAAAACATGAACTAAACCTAAAATATTTCTTCTAAGTCTTAGTAGCTGGATATAAGCACTTGTCTCCTCCCCCTATTTTTTGGAAGAATTGCTTACCGAACAAAGATATTTGTAATGGAAATTTGTTTCCCTCCCTGTCCATCATCTAATGATAGGTTCCCACATAATGGATTTATATTAGTAATACAGACAGAAAAGCAGGCCTCAAAATCTGATAGGTTTTCTTTTAGATGACCAGCTTTTAGACTATTACATAAAAGATACAGCTTAAGTGTTCTGGAAATGAGTAAAAGTGAATCTTATGTCCCAGATAGTATTAAAGAATACTTTTGCATCACAGAAACTTGGCAACTTGCATTTCTTGTGTCAATATAATTTAAAGTACTCTAATTTTCTGCCTGAAACTTATTTTTATCGTTTGGTTGCATGTACTACCTAACCTTTAAGAAGGAAATATGAATTTATTTGTGGTATTGTTTGTTACTTTTCTATTGAAATCTAAATATGAGTTAAGAATTGTCTTCCTAAGGATATAAAATTAATTTAACTTTAACTTCAGTAGGATGTGATTTATATTAAATATTTAAGTCCAGCATATATGGTCTTCAGAAAGGAGTAAGAAAAAGCTGTTATCCAGGTAATATATTTTACAACAGAATATTCAAGTATGATTTATTATAGTGTTGTTTTCTTTTCTTAGTTATCAAAGTATAAGAACCTAAGAGTTTCTAATATTGCTGACTGAATAACCTTAATTCAAAATTTTTGTTTTACACAATAACTCTTAAAAAATTCTTGCAGTCAAAGAAACAAGAATGTACAATTTTTCAACCATTTAAAGATTAGAAAGCAAAACACAAAATATTTTATTGTAGAATTTGTTTTAACCCGTCATGATTGTTATTACGCAGGTAAAAAGAAAATATTTAACTGAAGCCGAAGGGTATCCATGTAAGAAAGGTGTAACTTAGTTCATTCAAAGACAAGCATTTGTCAGTTGATAATCACAACAGGCAAAAAAGATTGTAAACATTGAGTAAAATAATGAATTCACTGCACACAGTACCAATATTTTGGAAGGTCTAACACTTAAGAGTAATATATCACTGGACGCTACAAGTCATTGTAATGAAGCTTTTCAAGTTGAGTAAGCTGTTTCTTCTTGGATTCTTAAGTAATTTTATTTGTTGTTTTCATACATAAAGTTAATTCAGAAACAAATAACATTGCTTATGTTGTTATATGAAGTTTGTATGTCTAAAACATTGTCAAACATTTTCTTAATATTGGTGAGGTATTGTATAAACAGAAACACATGGGGTTTTAAAAAATACCTAATTTTTTTTCCCCCTAATATTAATACTATTTGGAAGATTCCGGAGTTCAGAGTTTGGGTGGAAAGAAGTGTAGATGAACTAAGTTGTAAATTTCATATCTGATCACTTAAATCGCAAGATGGTTGAGGTGAAGAACCTTCTAACTGTTACTGCTCACGCTCAGTCTCAGTGAACTGTGTTCTCCTGGGATTCCTGAAGATGTTGCTTCTCAAACACTATCAGGGTAGATGCTTCTAGTCTTTCCATTGGAAGGGTTCTCAGCTGTATTGTTGCTTGTATTGTGTTCTAGGGACCCAATGCCATGCAGGTTAGAAAGCGTTGGTTAACTCTTAGGGGTCTGATCTGTGGTTGCGTGTTATTGCAGACTTTTAGAAGGGATTGTGGTAGGGGGTGGGGAATTTAGGTAAGTGGTTTCTAGTATGGGGATTTAACTTTGCCCATGTGAATAATAGCACACTAATATAGACACAGTTTCTCCACTTTTCAGGAGTGTCACACATGTCCCTTGCAGAGTGACATCCAGCAGAATGGGATGTTTACTACTGCCCGATATGCAGAACTCACCACGTACTTTTCACAAGAACCTTTCCAGTCCATTCTCTGAAGACAGCACATTTATCTTTCTCTTAAAAAAAAAAAAAAAGTTTTTCTTTTTTTCAGACAGGCTCTCACTCTGTCGCCTAGGCTTGAGTGCAGTCATAGCTGACTGCAGCTTTGAAATCCTGAGCTCAAGCGATCCTCTTGTCTCAGCCTCCCGAGTAGCTGGGACTACAGGCGTGTGCCACCACGCCCAGCTAATTTTTAAAATTTTCTATAGAGATGAGATCTCACTATGTGGTTTAGGCTGTCTCAAACTCAAGTGATCCTCCTTCTGTGGCCTCCCAAAGTGCTGGGATTATAGGCATGAGCCACTGGGCTCAGCCATATTTATCTTTTTGAGATCCTCTTGGCCTTCCCATTGTGACTTTCCTAACTTTCCTCTCCTGCTCTAATGTGCTTGAAGATAGCAGATGGTGGACTCTTGATAACACTGGGGAGACGAGCTGGTTCTCCCTGGCCACTCCTGGCAGGAGACTCTCCCTTGGAATACCAAAGCTTTGGGGAGGGATGGTGGGGCCGTGGGAGGTCATGCTAAGTCGATAGGAAACTTGTAAGAAACATTATGTCCCTTGACCTCTCTCCTGCCCATTTCTAGTCTGAGACTTGAGTAATCAAAATGTGATTTTGTCATGATTAGTATAGGATTGAATTAAAAACTCAGACTCGAGCCAAATGGCATGGGTCCAAATCCCAGTTTTAACATGGACAAATGTGTTGTATTTCTTTTTTTTCGGTTCTAATTAGTTGTTGAACTCTCTCTAGAGAGTGGCTATAAACTCTAGCCCTGCTCTGATGCAGGGGAGGTGGTCATGGCTGTCTGCAGTGTGCCTTTCATGGGATACTTCTTTCTTCTGGTGGAAGGCCTAATGCCTAAGTGTCCACCTGTAACCAGATGTCCTGTCTCACAGGGACTTGATTATATTGACAGACACTCTTGGGGCTCTTGTCTGACCTGTTTCCAGTTTATTCCTACAAAGATAGCCACTCTCTGGGAATGCCCTGACCAGGAAAAACTGTAGATTCAGGTATGTCGGGCAGGTGAGACACAGAGGAGGAAACATGAAATAGCAGGGGTGCATGAAATAGCAGAGGCAGTGTATTACTCACAGATCCCGGAGAGGAGGGCAGCACGCCTCGCAGGGCCAACAGGAAGAGGGGAGCTCTCTGGGACACAGACTCAACCAGTGTGTGAGGAGCAAGAGAGTTGGGGGACCAAAGCCTTCACTGTGGTCCAGGGCATTATCCAAGCAAGTTTTCCTTCTGGGAGTTCTAAATAGTGGGTCTAAAGAAAGCAGGCATGAGTTCCGTGGAGTTACGCTGTGACCGAGAGGTGATCCCGGCAGCATAATTGCACGGTCCACGTGGGGTGTAGGGGTCATGGAGTGAGTCACATATGCTGTATCTGTATGTCCCATAGTGAGATGGTCACCAGCAGGCAGTTGTATAAGGCAGATTTCTGGATGGGCTGCCTTGAGGAAGTCAGAGGAGGCAGAGAGCTTGAAGCTATGTCAAGGGCAACTAACCCCTGTTTCTGATATGAGAAAGTTAAGCCTGGATTCACAATGGATGCCAAAGCAACATAAAATTATGAGAATTCACTATAGGGTTCTTTCTTATCTGAAAAAAATGGGGATTATAGTACTGGCCTCATAGATTGTTGGGGAATTAAATAAGTTTGTGTATTGTAGTGTACACAGAACAGTGCCTTCCACATAGTAATAATCGTGTGACTATCCCAGCTCTCTTCTGAGATCAGCGTTTTGTTTATTTTTTCCCCTTTGTTCAAACTTGCTAAGTCTAAGAAATTCTGTTCCTTTCATTTTCTTACTGGATGTTCATTAAGCATAATACTTGCTACCAAATATATGTGTGGGGTTATATCAGTAATATAAAAATATCCTTCTCTCTCTACTTAAAAATTTTATGGAGAAACATTCTCTTGCAAATTTATACAGCATATTCATGACATTTTATTAGAATGTGAAATATATACTATATGTGATATAAATTACAGATTTTTTTGTGGATTGACATTAGTGTTTTAATTTTTTGTTGGTTTTTGTGATATGGCTTTTATCATTTGATTTCCATGGCGCTAAGTCTTTAATCGAGGGTGTAGTATTTAATCTATCCCATTGGTCTTATAAAAAATAGACTCTATGTTTAACAACCCACTTTATAATGGAGTACCTGAGATTTTAAAGTGACCCATCTGATGTCCATCATGCCTAGCTGTTTGCCTAAGCCACATCCTATAGTTTATTTCTTGTTTTCTAACAATTTGTTTTAGATGCACATGACAGGTCAGATTTACTAAGACATATGCATAAATAAAGTCACAACTTGGGTGATTCAAAGCACGAGCCTGAATAATAATAATGATTGTGATATTTGCTAATACTGATCAAACCAAGCCAACATAGTTGAAGGATCCATAAGTATTTTAAAAAATAAAAATACAGTGGTATACACTTTCCTGAAAGTGTTTTGTTTGGCCGCTATTCTGTAGCTTGGATGGACGAGGGGAGAACTGTTCTGATCACTCCTATTTACTCTGAGGTCATGTAGTGAAATGCGTTTTACCTTAACTCATAGTTAGATTTCCCTCTGTAATATTGCCAGTACTTTTTCCACCCTTAACTGAAAGCGAGTCTCTGAAGTCATATTTAACTTTTAAATTGCTATCCTATTAGTAATTTAGGAACCATTTAGGATTACTTTCTAAAATACCTTTCATCAGATAATATAGACAGAATAAAAATAAATGATTCTGCATAACTCATTTGATATATGTATTACATTGATAATTATCAGGTTATTGTGAAATTTACAGGATATTTAGATATGTTAAGGACAAAATTTGTTGTTTCTAATATCCTTTCTTCTTTCTACTATTTTTATCAAGACATTTCTTTTAAGCATTGAACAGATTGATTTACCAACAAAACTGTTCTATGAAAATAAATATAATCCCCTTAATGAAGACATTATTTTGAAAAAAATGCTGAAGATTTTTGTTCTGGTTATTTTTCCCATTTGGTTATTTAATAAGCTATGTAAGGACTATGTTTTGACAACTTAAGTGTATGCATTCTTTTTAAAACAAGCCTGTAGTGCAGCCTAAAATGTAGTTTTGCATAAATTCTATGTATTTGTTGACTGATAATTTTGAAACATTTAAAATACGTTTGTTTTCTCCTTTGGCTTTTCTAAGATGAGGAAACAGTTGAGTGTGGTAGGTGGATTTTTTTTTTTCTTTGGGTGCAACATCTTCCTATTCTAATTGTATTTTCTGCACATTTAATCATTTCCTTTCTCATTTTCTTTGTGCTTCTCAGAGGAAATTAAAGGTACATGTGTAAGTTACCCTGCATAGTCTAGTAATTTTATTTAGTGCACATATATGTAGGATTAAATTGAATATAACAAGCAACTTATAAATGTACTCTGTTGTACATCCAAACGTCCATCGTGAAGTTACAATACCAAAAATTGTGGTTGGACTTTGTGTTAGAAAGAAATATACATTTTTTTTTTTTTGCTTTATGCAGCAGAAACATAGAATGTAATCTGAAATAATACATTATATTTTTATTCTGTCAGTAGTCTGAAATGTGAATGAAATAAACAGTATTATTCAAATGTATTGACAGACTTATTTTGGTGTATGATCTAGGGGCACCTTCTCAATTATTTGATTTCTGTGCAGTCTGTGCTGCTAGTTCCACAGGAAAGAGGCCTAAAATAATAAGTACCCCACTACTTAAATAAAGTTTTTAAGATACGTATAGCCTAGTATTCATGTGACTTCAAAATACTAGCGCATTGCTTACTTTACAAATGTTTTTATCAGTTCTTTAAAAAAATAGCAATATCATTCTCCCGTTACTTCCCAACATGAAATCTCTTCTTATCAATAGAAAGGATGTATTTTCATCTTAAATCTTTCTGTCTAATCCAATGAGCCAAAATTAGTGCCGTATTTTTACCTATTATCTAAGAACCTGATTTACAAAAATAAATTTACTTTGGGGGATCCGTTGGCATAGTTTTCTTAACTTTGAAAATATAGGTCAGGCACGGTGGCTCACGCCTGTAATCCCAGCATTTTGGGAGGCCAAGGTAGGCAGATCACCTGAGGTCAGGCGTTCGAGACCAGCCTGACCAACATGGCAAAACCTTGTCTCTACTAAAAGTACAAAAATTAGCTGGGTGTAGTGGCGCACGCCTGTAATCCCAGCTACTCAGGAGGCTGAGGCAGGAGAATCGCTTGAATTCAGGAGGCGGAGGTTGCAGTGAGCTGAGATTGAACCNAAAAAAAAAAAAAAAAAAAAAAAAAAGAAAAAGAAAGAAAGAAAATATAAACCTCTCAGACAAGTCTCGTATAATTTTCTTGTACCTAGATCAAGAAACCACCGAAGAAAGTTGGGGGAATTAAAAAAAAAACACACACACAAAACCCTGCATGATATTTTAAAATGTCACTTTAAACTTAAATATAAAACAAACTGTTTTATGTTTAAGAGTGGCATTGCAAGGGCTGTTCTATGCTGTGCTTTACCTAATTGTTTTAAGTGGTTTTTTTTTTTTTTTTTGCATCTGCGGCTGGCCTTCTAACTGTTCTGCTTTATTTCTTGGCTTTTGTTCTGTATGCTTTTACACTCCATCCAGAAGATGCTGACTATGCTGGTAACAACAGTGGAACCTATATAGGTGAGCACTTGGCCACGGAGGAGGATCTCTTTCTTTCTGTTGCTTTCCTCGAAGTCATTACCTCATTTTATCTGAAATGAGCGCATTTGCATGCGCATGCTCTGAGATTCGGTGGGGGTGGCACACACCTTCACGTTACCCAGGCTCAATGGGCTGGACACAAAGGGTTTCCTAGTGTGCTTTGGTTATTATATTCCAGAAATGTTCCAGATGCCCTATCTTTATATTAATCTAATTTATATTTTTGATGTAAGATAATATAATTATGTAATTTTTGATAGAGAATGAAAAAGCATCCTATTGGCACTAAGCAATTTTACACAATTAATGGCATCTGGACTTTTCTAATTACCTAGTTCATTGTGAATTAATCAGCACTTCTAAACAACCTTTTTCTTCCCAGCAACTTTCTGCTTATTTTTTGTTGTTGTTGTTTTTGAGATGGAGTCTCACTCTGTCACCCAGGTTTGAGTGCAGTGGCACAGTCTCGATTCACTGCAACCTTTGCCTCCTGGGTTCAAGTGATTCTCCTGTCTCAGCCTCCTGAGTAGATGGGATTACAGGCACCCACCACCATGCCTGGCTCATTTTTGTATTTTTAGTAGAGACAGGGTTTTGCAATGTTGGCCAGGCTGGTCTCAAACTCTTGACCTCAAGCTATCTGCCCGCCTTGGCCTCCCAAAATGCTGGGATTACAGGTGTGAGCCACCATGCCCGGCCACTTTTTGGTTATGTTTTCTTATGATTTCTTATTCCCACAGGCCCCTCCTAAGTAAACATTGACTGAACAGTTCCAAATATAGTTAAGCCCTATGACCAACTTTCTAATCTGTATGGGCAGGAAAAATTTCTAGTTTTCAGATGCCAAGGGTTGTTATACACAAAAATGTTTAGAAATTGCTCAAAGCATTAAAATGATCTTCCCTAATGTTTTACCTTCAGACTTTCCCACTCTTGCCACATCCAGGCATCATGACAAACTCTCTGCTTTTAGTAGTGAGAGGGAATGAATCGTGTAGAGACATACTTTTATTTTATTATTATTATTTTTTGAGACAGGGTCTGGCTCTGTCACCCAGTATGGAGTGCAGTGGCATGATCTCGGCTCTGCAACCTCTGCCTCTCAGGTTCAAACCATCCTCCCACCTCAGCCTCCCAAGTAGCTGGGACTACAGGCCTGCACCACCATGGCCAGCTAATTTTTTTGTATTTTTGGTAGAGGTGGGGTTTCACCATGTTTCCCAGGCTGCTCTCAAACTCCTGAGCTCTAGCAATCCACCTGCCTCGGTCTCCCAAAGTGCTGAGATTATAGGCATGAGCCACCATGCCCAGCCAGAAACACACGTAGAGATCAGCTGCTTCAGCTCTCTTATTTTAAGATTAATTATTATGTATGATGATAATATCTCCTGGTTATTGAAGAAATGCACCAGAGACTATATTTGGTATTTACTGTGTATTATCTCTAATACTGTGAGGTTAGTGGTATTGTATTTATTTTAAGAAAAAGAAACAAAGGTCAAGAAAATTTACAGTATTTACCTGAGGACTCAAAGATGGTAAATGGAGCATCCTGAAGTCACATCCCCATCTAGAGAGACAGAATATTTGTACTGTATCTTTTACAATTGCTGCCTTTTGATTTTTCATTTTACAAAACAAACTAGAAAACCCTTTCCAGATATATGGAGTATTTCAATTTCTAGGCTAGAGAAAATCTACTAAGTAAGAATTGAATGATGAGAGAGATTTTATTAAAATTGTATTCTTTACTCATTTCAGAATAATACAGTGTGCCAGATACCCGGTACATCCATTAACACCTCCCCCTACATCACCAGAAACTGTAATGGCTTAAAACAACAAGCATTTATTCTCTTGATACTGTGGTCAGCAATGTGGTTCTTCTGGCCTGGGTCAACTTGGTGGATCTGTTCAGTCTGGGGTCTTGGCTGGGGTCTGGTTGGTTTGGGGGGTGCTCAGGTGGAGGAACTTGTTTGTGTTTGATGGAGTCTTTCACCTTTCACAAAACTAGCCCTTGCAGTGGTCTCAGATTCCAGAGAACAGCAAAAGAAAACAGTCTCCAGGATGTAAATGCTCAGGAAGCCTCTTCTTGCATCAGATCTACTAATATCTCATTGGATGAAACAAGTCTCATGGCCAAGCCAGGGTTACTGTGGAAGGAGACCCCCTGAGAGCTTGGGTACAGGGAGGTATGAAGATGTGGACAGCCATCACTGCACGCTTCTATTTCTCTCAAAAATAGAAAGAGTGGTACCTACTCCCTAACTTTAAGGGCTTATACTCAGTCAATCAGACAGTAGAGATTATAGAAAACTGCCACGTAAAGCACTATCTGATGACTGTCACATAAAATCCTGTGATTCTGAGAAGGTGGTGATCATCTCAGCCTGAAGCAACCAGATACCCAGTCCCACAAGAGAGGCCGTGAGAGCTGGGCAGCAAGGGTTAGGTGTAATTCTAGGTAGCGTGGGGGATAAAGATAGAAGAGAATAGCATGAAAATAGATGACTTGCAGAGCACTGGACATATTTAAGTTCGATGATATGTAGATAGTGGGCCTGGAAATTTAGTTTGGTACTGGATAATGTGAGATCATAAGTTTTAGATTAAGTAATTTACACATTTATTAAAGTTTTGCCAGATTTTGGCACCCAGTGTTATTCTTTGTATGAAATTTCGTCCAAAGAACAAAATATGGATTTTAAATCTGTGTCTGCCTTCCAGCATTTAGGAGTGTTGTAAAATGAGTATTTAATCAGTAAATATATTATACATTGATGTGCAAAAGCAAGGGGTGATCAGAAATGTGGGCTTCTTTAGAGCACGTAAAGAAAATGAGTTCTGACAAAATGCCATTGAATTTGGCAGTGCGGAATCACTGCTGACATCTGAGAAACATTTTCACCGGAAACCAAATTGCAAGGTGTCAAGAAGTGACAGAGCTGACAGCAGAGGAGGGATCACAGTTGAGTCCGAGGCAGTTTTTATAGTTGAGGATAGGAGTGCTGCAGTGGGAGAGAGGATGATCTCATTTTTATAGGCAGAGATGACCGAGCCAATGGTAAAGAATTGAATATCTGAAAAAGGAAATAATTAACTGTGGTTAACCGTTAAATGATTCAAAGCTTCTAAATAACTTTTTCTTTCAAATATCTTTTTGATTTTGTTTCCTTGTGACTTATTATTCCCATAACCCCTCTAAATAACCGTCGGCTGAACAGCCCCCAATATAATCAACTTATGATTAACTTTCTAAGGAAATCTCCAGTTTGGAGATGCCAAGGGATGTTATTAATACAAACAAAAGCAAGACTCTCTAGAAATTGTTACAGGCATTACACTTATCTTCACCTACATTTCTCTTCTGACTTTCTCCCCACTGCTGTGGACAGGTGTCCTGGTAAGTTCTGTGCTTTTAGTAGTGAGAGGTAATAGTCTAGAAACACAGTTTTAGCAATCAATTCCATTAGAGAAAAATGTCCAAATAAGACTAGATTGGGTGGAATTTAAGACTACGGGAGGGTTTAGATAAAAGAATTTGGCACTAGCGGGTGAAGTTAAACATACAGATATCACATGGCCCAGCAAAATTATTTCTTTGGAGAAGGTGGTGAACTTTGTGCTTCCAAGAGACCATTCTACATCACCCAATTATAGAAGAAGACAGGGGACCATCTAAGTAGAATGAGAATAGCATGAATCATGTAATAATTCATATCAAACTGGTGGCTCGCAGACACTCTGGAGGAGAAGGACACTCAGGAGTTCAAGACCAGCCTGGCCAACATGACGACACCCCATCTCTACTAAAAATACAAAAATTAGCTGGGCATGGTGGTGCATGCCTGTAATCCAAGTTACTCAGGAGGTTGAGGCAGGAGAATTGCTTGAACTTAGGAGGCGGAGGTTGTAGTGAACTGAGATTGCACCATTGTATTCCAACCTGGGCGAAAGAGCCATACTCTGTCTCAAAATAATAATAATTAGCTGAGCTGTGTTATAACTGATTCCTTAATGGAGCGATTAAGAGCACTCCAGTTCATTGCAGTCCACACCATTCCTCATTACTTGCCAATTCCGAGACAGGTTGTCAGTTACTATTATCCTAACAGTTGTACTGGTGCTTGTGCTACAAGAGCAAAGTATTTCTTTGTATCCATATTCTCAACCATGGGGAAGTAAAGGTAACCCAAGAATATTTCTAGAAAAATGAGACAACATATTTCTTCAAGGGCTGATGTGCAAAATATATTCCTATTGGCAGATGGATAACTTAAGGTCTTTCTGCCTACTTGGCTTTGACAGGTTTTTTTGTTTTGTTTTGTTTTTGTTTTTTGTTTTATTTTGTTTTTCCTTTTTTTTTTTTTTTTTGTGATGGAGTCTTGCTCTGTCTACAGGCTAGAGTGCAGTGGTGTGATCTTGGCTCACTGCACCCTCCGACTGCCTGGTTTAAGTGATTCTCCTGCCTCAGCCTTGCGAGTAGCTGGGATTATAAAGTACCAGCTTTTCACTCCATTCAACTCTTGGTCTTAGAAAAAATAGTTTCATTTCCATCCTTGAGTATGGCAAAGGGAAAAATATGGCCAGTGTGTTTTAGTATATGTGCATCATGACAGCATTTCTTTATGTCCTCCTGGTCTAAATACTTACTCTGATGTGTGCAAGAGACAACCACAAGGTTTGTGCACCTAGAAGTTCCTTGAGATAACCACCAAGATAAGGAAACCTAGGAGGATACCTGAGAAGAGAGTCATACGATATAAAAAGACTTTTAAAAAGAATACGTCCTTCCACAGTGAAATAGTAGGACAGATAAATGAATAGTGTTGCTGATAAAAGTATCTTCTTTTATGGAAACACTTCAACTAATGATCAAAGATTTGACGTTAGTTCTTTTGTAGAATAAGCAAGTTTGATCATAGTCTCCCATTTAAAAAAGAATATATTGTTAAAAAGTTACTTTGTTACAAATAGCTTGAGAAAATTGGTTATCTTGTGGAATTCTGTTTTTTCCCCAAAGCCAAATCCTAAAAATGCCTACAGATCTTATGTGGTTTTAAAACAAGGCTCATAAGCAACATGCTAACATAAATGGCAAAACTATTTTATGATAAACATACGTATTTAGCGAACGAGTTAAAATGTTCTGTGACTTTTTGTAATTTTGGGACTTTTTAGTAGTTTTCCTCCCCCTCCCACTTTTTTCCTCTTAACCATTTCTTTTTTTTTTTTTAATAACTACATATTTTATTTTATTTTATTTTTTTTTGTTTTTTTAAAATTTATTTATTATTATTATACTTTAAGTTGTAGGGTACATGTGCATAACGTGCAGGTTTGTTACATATGTATACTTGTGCCATGTTGGTCTGCTGCACCCATCAACTCGTCATTTACATCAGGTATAACTCCCAATGCAATCCCTCCCCCCTCCCCCCTCCCCATGATAGGCCCCGGTGTGTGATGTTCCCCTTCCTGAGTCCAAGTGATCTCATTGTTCAGTTCCCACCTATGAGTGAGAACATGCGGTGTTTGGTTTTCTGTTCTTGTGATAGTTTGCTAAGAATGATGGTTTCCAGCTGTATCCATGTCCCTACAAAGGACGCAAACTCATCCTTTTTTATGGCTGCATAGTATTCCATGGTGTATATGTGCCACATTTTCTTAATCCAATCTGTCACTGATGGACATTTGGGTTGATTCCAAGTCTTTGCTATTGTGAATAGTGCTGCAATAAACATACGTGTGCATGTGTCTTTATAGCAGCATAATTTATAATCCTTTGGGTATATCCCCAGTAATGGGATGGCTGGGTCATATGGTACATCTAGTTCTAGATCCTTGAGGAATCGCCATACTGTTTTCCATAATGGTTGAACTAGTTTACAATCCCACCAACAGTGTAAAAGTGTTCCTATTTCTCCACATCCTCTCCAGCACCTGTTGTTTCCTGACTTTTTAATGATCGCCATTCTAACTGGTGTGAGATGGTATCTCATTGTGGTTTTGATTTGCATTTCTCTGATGGCCAGTGATGATGAGCATTTTTTCATATGCCTGTTGGCTGTATGAATGTCTTCTTTTGAGAAATGTCTGTTCATATCCTTTGCCCACTTTTTGATGGGGTTGTTTGTTTTTTTCTTGTAAATTTGTTTGAGTTCTTTGTAGGTTCTGGATATTAGCCCTTTGTCAGATGAGTAGATTGCAAAAATTTTCTCCCATTCTGTAGGTTGCCTGTTCACTCTGATGGTAGTTTCTTTTGCTGTGCAGAAGCTCTTTAGTTTAATTAGATCCCATTTGTCAATTTTAGCTTTTGCTGCCGTTGCTTTTGGTGTTTTAGACATGAAGTCTTTGCCCATGCCTATGTCCTGAATGGTACTACCTAGGTTTTCCTCTAGGATTTTTATGGTATTAGGTCTAACATTTAAGTCTCTAATCCATCTTGAATTAATTTTCGTATAAGGAGTAAGGAAAGGATCCAGTTTCAGCTTTCTACTTATGGCTAGCCAATTTTCCCAGCACCATTTATTAAATAGGGAATCCTTTCCCCATTTCTTGTTTTTCTCAGGTTTGTCAAAGATCAGATGGCTGGAGATGTGTGGTATTATTTCTGAGGACTCTGTTCTGTTCCATTGGTCTATATCTCTGTTTTGGTACCAGTACCATGCTGTTTTGGTTACTGTAGCCTTGTAGTATAGTTTGAAGTCAGGTAGCGTGATGCCTCCAGCTTTGTTCTTTTGACTTAGGATTGTCTTGGAGATGCGGGCTCTTTTTTGGTTCCATATGAACTTTAAAGCAGTTTTTTCCAATTCTGTGAAGAAACTCATTGGTAGCTTGATGGGGATGGCATTGAATCTATAAATTACCTTGGGCAGTATGGCCATTTTCACGATATTGATTCTTCCTATCCATGAGCATGGTATGTTCTTCCATTTGTTTGTGTCCTCTTTTATTTCACTGAGCAGTGGTTTGTAGTTCTCCTTGAAGAGGTCCTTTACATCCCTTGTAAGTTGGATTCCTAGGTATTTTATTCTCTTTGAAGCAATTGTGAATGGAAGTTCATTCATGATTTGGCTCTGTGTTTGTCTGTTATTGGTGTATAAGAATGCTTGTGATTTTTGCACATTAATTTTGTATCCTGAGACTTTGCTGAAGTTGCTTATCAGCTTAAGGAGATTTTGGGCTGAGACAATGGGGTTTTCTAAATATACAATCATGTCATCTGCAAAGAGGGACAATTTGACTTCTTCTTTTCCTAACTGAATACCCCTGATTTCTTTCTCTTGCCTAATTGCCCTAGCCAGAACTTCCAACACTATGTTGAATAGGAGTGGTGAGAGAGGGCATCCCTGTCTTGTGCCAGTTTTCAAAGGGAATTTTTCCAGTTTTTGCCCATTCAGTATGATATTGGCTGTGGGTTTGTCATAAATAGCTCTTATTATTTTGAGGTACGTTCCATCAATACCGAATTTATTGAGCGTTTTTAGCATGAAGGGCTGTTGAATTTTGTCAAAAGCCTTTTCTGCATCTATTGAGATAATCATGTGGTTCTTGTCTTTGGTTCTGTTTATATGCTGGATTATGTTTATTGATTTGCGAATGTTGAACCAGCCTTGCATCCCAGGGATGAAGCCCACTTGATCATGGTGGATAAGCTTTTTGATGTGTTGTTGAATCCGGTTTGCCAGTATTTTATTGAGGATTTTTGCATCGATGTTCATCAGGGATATTGGTCTAAAATTCTCTTTTTTTGTTGTGTCTCTGCCAGGCTTTGGTATCAGGATGATGTTGGCCTCATAAAATGAGTTAGGGAGGATTCCCTCTTTTTCTATTGATTGGAATAGTTTCAGAAGGAATGGTACCAACTCCTCCTTATACCTCTGGTAGAATTCAGCTGTGAATCCATCTGGTCCTGGACTTTTTTTGGTTGGTAGGCTATTAATTATTGCCTCAATTTCAGAGCCTACTATTGGTCTATTCAGGGATTCAACTTCTTCCTGGTTTAGTCTTGGAAGAGTGTAAGTGTCCAGGAAATTATCCATTTCTTCTAGGTTTTCCAGTTTATTTGCGTAGAGGTGTTTATAGTATTCTCTGATGGTAGTTTGTATTTCTGTGGGGTCGGTGGTGATATCCCCTTTATCATTTTTAATTGCGTCGATTTGATTCTTCTCTCTTTTCTTCTTTATTAGTCTTGCTAGTGGTCTGTCAATTTTGTTGATCTTTTCAAAAAACCAACTCCTGGATTCATTGATTTTTTGGAGGGTTTTTTGTGTCTCTATCTCCTTCAGTTCTGCTCTGATCTTAGTTATTTCTTGCCTTCTGCTAGCTTTCGAATGTGTTTGCTCTTGCTTCTCTAGTTCTTTTAATTGCGACGTTAGAGTGTCAATTTTTGATCTTTCCTGCTTTCTCTTGTGGGCATTTAGTGCTATAAATTTCCCTCTACACACTGCTTTAAATGTGTCCCAGAGATTCTGGTATGTTGTATCTTTGTTCTCATTGGTTTCAAAGAACATCTTTATTTCTGCCTTCATTTCGTTATGTACCCAGTAGTCATTCAGGAGCAGGTTGTTCAGTTTCCATGTAGTTGAGCGGTTTTGATTGAGTTTCTTAGTCCTGAGTTCTAGTTTGATTGCACTGTGGTCTGAGAGACAGTTTGTTATAATTTCTGTTCTTGTACATTTGCTGAGGAGTGCTTTACTTCCAATTACGTGGTCAATTTTGGAGTAAGTACGATGTGGTGCTGAGAAGAATGTATATTCTGTTGATTTGGGGTGGAGAGTTCTATAGATGTCTATTAGGTCTGCTTGCTGCAGAGATGAGTTCAATTCCTGGATATCCTTGTTAACTTTCTGTCTTGTTGATCTGTCTAATGTTGACAGTGGAGTGTTGAAGTCTCCCATTATTATTGTATGGGAGTCTAAGTCTCTTTGTAAGTCTCTAAGGACTTGCTTTATGAATCTGGGTGCTCCTGTATTGGGTGCATATATATTTAGGATAGTTAGCTCTTCCTGTTGAATTGATCCCTTTACCATTATGTAATGGCCTTCTTTGTCTCTTTTGATCTTTGATGGTTTAAAGTCTGTTTTATCAGAGACTAGGATTGCAACCCCTGCTTTTTTTTGTTCTCCATTTGCTTGGTAAATCTTCCTCCATCCCTTTATTTTGAGCCTATGTATGTCTCTGCGTGTGAGATGGGTCTCCTGAATACAGCAGACTGATGGGTCTTGACTCTTTATCCAGTTTGCCAGTCTGTGTCTTTTCATTGGAGCATTTAGTCCATTTACATTTAAGGTTAAGATTGTTATGTGTGAACTTGATCCTGCCATTATGATATTAACTGGTTATTTTGCTCGTTAGTTGATGCAGTTTCTTCCTAGCCTCGATGGTCTTTACATTTTGGCATGTTTTTGCAATGGCTGGTACCGGTTGTTCCTTTCCATGTTGAGTGCTTCCTTCAGGGTCTCTTGTAAGGCAGGCCTAGTGGTGACAAAATCTCTAAGCATTTGCTTATCTGTAAAGGATTTTATTTCTCCTTCACTTATGAAACTTAGTTTGGCTGGATATGAAATTCTGGGTTTAAAATTCTTTTCTTTAAGAATGTTGAATATTGGCCCCCACTCTCTTCTGGCTTGTAGAGTTTCTGCCGAGAGATCTGCTGTGAGTCTGATGGGCTTCCCTTTGTGGGTAACCCGACCTTTCTCTCTGGCTGCCCTTAAGATTTTTTTCCTTCATTTCAACTTTGGTGAATCTGGCAATTATGTGTCTTGGAGTTGCTCTTCTCGAGGAGTATCTTTGTGGCGTTCTCTGTATTTCCTGGATTTGAATGTTGGCCTGCCCTACTAGGTTGGGGAAGTTCTCCTGGATGATATCCTGAAGAGTGTTTTCCAACTTGGTTCCATTTTCCCCCTCACTTTCAGGCACCCCAATCAGACGTAGATTTGGTCTTTTTACATAATCCCATACTTCTTGCAGGCTTTGTTCATTTCTTTTTCTTCTTTTTTCTTTTGGTTTCTCTTCTCGCTTCATTTCATTCATTTGATCCTCAATTGCTGATACTCTTTCTTCCAGTTGATCGAGTCGGTTACTGAAGCTTGTGCATTTGTCACGTATTTCTCGTGTCATGGTTTTCATCTCTTTCATTTCGTTTATGACCTTCTCTGCATTAATTACTCTAGCCATCAATTCTTCCACTTTTTTTTCAAGATTTTTAGTTTCTATGCGCTGGGTACGTAATTCCTCCTTTAGCTCTGAGAAATTTGATGGACTGAAGCCTTCTTCTCTCATCTCATCAAAGTCATTCTCCGTCCAGCTTTGATCCGTTGCTGGCGATGAGCTGCGCTCCTTTGCCGGGGGGAGATGTGCTCTTATTTTTTGAATTTCCAGCTTTTCTGCCCTGCTTTTTCCCCATCTTTGTGGTTTTATCTGCCTCTGGTCTTTGATGATGGTGATGTACTGATGGGGTTTTGGTGTAGGTGTCCTTCCTGTTTGATAGTTTTCCTTCTAACAGTCAGGACCCTCAGCTGTAGGTCTGTTGGAGATTGCTTGAGGTCCACTCCAGACCCTGTTTGCCTGGGTATCAGCAGCAGAGGCTGCAGAAGATAGAATATTTCTGAACAGCGAGTGTACCTGTCTGATTCTTGCTTTGGAAGCTTCCTCTCAGGGGTGTACTCCACCCTGTGAGGTGTGGGGTGTCAGACTGCCCCTAGTGGGGGATGTCTCCCAGTTAGGCTACTCAGGGGTCAGGGACCCGCTTGAGCAGGCAGTCTGTCCCTTCTCAGATCTCAACCTCCGTGTTGGGAGATCCACTGCTCTCTTCAAAGCTGTCAGACAGAGTCCTTTGCGTCTGCAGAGGTTTCTGCTGCTTTTTTGTTGTTGTTGTTGTTGTTGTTGTGTAGCTGTGCCCTGTCCCCAGAGGTGGAGTCTACAGAGACAGGCAGGTTTCCTTGAGCTGCTGTGAGCTCCACCCAGTTGGAGCTTCCCAGCAGCTTTGTTTACCTACTTAAGCCTCAGCAATGGCGGGCGCCCCTCCCCCAGCCTCGCTGCTGCCTTGCCGGTAGATCACAGACTGCTGTGCTAGCAATGAGGGAGGCTCCGTGGGCGTGGGACCCTCCCGGCCAGGTGTGGGATATGATCTCCTGGTGTGCCTGGTTGCTTAAAGCGCAATAATGGGGTGGGAGTTACCCGATTTTCCAGGTGTTGTGTGTCTCAGTTCCCCTGGCTAGGAAAAGGGATTCCCTTCCCCCTTGCGCTTCCCAGGTGAGGCAATGCCTCGCCCTGCTTCAGCTCTCGCTGGTCGGGCTGCAGCAGCTGACCAGCGCCGATCGTCCGGCACTCCCCAGTGAGATGAACCCAGTACCTCAGTTGAAAATGCAGAAATCACCGGTCTTCTGTGTCGCTGGCGCTGGGAGTTGGAGACTGGAGTTGTTCCTATTCGGCCATCTTCCCTCTTAACCATTTCTTAACCCCCTTTTTTTGGTTGGGTTATTCATCAGTCTTCTGTTAATTTGATGAGCTCTTCTTTTATTATGAATATTCATCCCTTCTCTGTTGCTCACATTTTCTTCTGGTCTTCTGGTTGTGTTTTAACTTCTTCTGTGCTATATTTTAGAGCATATAGGTATTTTTCTTTTCACAAATCTGTGAATCACTTCCTTTTTGTCTTCTGTTTTCTTTTTGTATTCCTCATACCAAAATTATTTAAAATAATTTAAAATTGCGGCCAGGCGCGGTGGCTCACACCTGTAATCGCAGCACGTTGGGAGGCTGAGGCGGGCGGATCACGAGGTCAGGAGATCAAGACCATCCTGGCTAACACGGTGGTGAAAGCCTGTCTCTACTAAAAATACAAAAAATTAGCTGGGCATGGTGGCGGGCGCCTGTAGACCCGGCTACTCAGGAGGCTGGGGCAGGAGAATGGTGTGAACCCAGGAGGTGGAGCTAGGAGTGAGCTGAGATCGCGCCACTGCACTCCAGCCTGGGTGATAGAGCGAGACTCCATCTCAAAAAATAAAAATTAAAAAATAAAAAAAACGTAAAATTGTATGTTTTCTTCAAAGTACTATATGCATTTGGTTGATGCAGATGACCGGCAATCCAAAATGGGAGTCTCCTTTCCTCCCCTTTCTCCCCGTTCCTATGGCCTCTGTCGAGAGAGAACCACCTTAGCTCTGGTTGGCATTTTCTTCTGGTATTTATAGAATATAACTTTCTTATAATGCTATTTCTGGATTTTATAAAAAAATTTTTTTTGAGTGCCTTTTACATTCTAGATGCTATTCTGGGCACTGGAGTTTCAACAGAGATCAAAACAAACATCCTTCTTTTCTAGCACTTTTGTGTTGGGAGTAGGAGTGGAGACAGATTGCTGAACAATTTGTTAGATGGTAATAAAGTGCTAAGAAGAAAAGTAAGGTGGAAATGGAGATGGGGTGATGAGGGAGCTGGGAAAATGGGCGTTTCAAATGTAAATATGGTGGTCAAAGAAGGCCTCCCTGAGAAGGCCATGTTTGAGCAAAAACCTAAGTGAGCCTTGTTGGGAATAAGCATTCCAAACAGTGGTACAAGCATGTGCAAAGGCCCTGAGACAGGATGCATGTGCACAGGCCCCCAACAACGTGTGCAAAGGCCCCAAGACAGGATGCCTGTGTACAGGCCCCCACAGCGTGTGCAAAGGCCCCGAGACAGGATGCATGTGAGCAAACCCTCCAACAGCATGTACGAAGGCCCCGAGACAGGATGCATTGTGCATAACTGTGTGCAAAGGCCCTAAAGATGGGTCAAGAGACCAGAGTGACCAGAGCAGAGTGAATGGGGAGAGTGATAGGAATTGAGGTTGTCGAGATAATGGAATGTTTGTGGGAGGAAGAACTTTGGCTCTTTTTTTTTTTTTTTTTTGAGACAGAGTCTCGCTCTGTCGCCCAGGCTGGAGTGCAGTGGCGCGATCTCGGCTCACTGCAAGCTCCGCCTCCCGGGTTCACGCCATTCTCCTGCCTCAGCCTCCCGAGTAGCTGGGACTACAGGCGCCCACAACCGCGCCCGGCTATTTTTTTGTATTTTTAGTAGAGACGGGGTTTCACCGTGGTCTCGATCTCCTGACCTTGTGATCCGCCCGCCTCGGCCTCCCAAAGTGCTGGGATTACAGGCGTGAGCCACCGCGCCCGGCCAGAACTTTGGCTCTTATACTCCAGATCATTGAAGGGCTCTAAGCAGAGCAGTAACATGAACTGCCTTCTATTTGTAAGGGTCATGCTGGCTGATCTGTTGGGAATGGATTTTGAGGGAGAAAGAGCAGAAGCAGGGAGCTCCTGTCGTCATTCAGGCAGACAATGATTGTGGTTGGAAGCAGATGTTATCTATGGAGGTGGTGAGAAGATGTCCCATTCTGGATATATTTTGATGGTAGAACTGAGGAGATTTCCTGACAAATTGGCGAACCAAGGATGGGTGTATGGTTTTGGGATTTAGTAGCTACAAAGATGGAGTTACTATTTACTGAGATGGGAAAGACTGTGGAGGAGTAAGTTGGGCTGAGGAAAAGTTCAGGGATTCCACTTGACATCCAAGTAGAGATCTATGACACTCCAAGATTTAAATACCAATTTTTATGAGAATTATACTTTAAAACCATATTTAATAAGCTGTCACTGATGTGAAAGTACACTATGTGGTATGATTCTTACTGACCTGTAACATACCCATTTCTTAGAGGTTAGCATGTTTATTAATGAAAGAGGTTTGGCTTTTATTATGGAAAGAAAGGAAAAAGCTCACTGGGCAATGTAAGTTGTATGTAGTTTGCATAAAATTTTGTAATAATCCAAGTGCAATGGCGCACACCTGTAATCCCAACTACTCCAGACGCTGAGGCGAGAGGATCGCTTGAGGCCAGGAGTTCAAGGCTGCAGTGACCTACAATGCTGCCACTACAGCCTGGGTGACAGAGTGAGACCCTATCTCTTAAAAAGAAATTAAATCATAGTAATAACATGAAGGTAAATTGCTAATATGCTGTAAATATGAATTGCCAAAATTTACACCATTTAAAGTTGAATCTCTGTAAGTCAGGAGCTGCCTGTATATAAAGATTGTCATATCATATATGTTTATGTATGTACATGCATATATATGAATTATTAGAAAAAATTCATTTCTTCCTATAGGCTTTTGAAAATTTTGCTTAGCTTTGGTGGATGGCATGGAAGTTGGTTTATTTTCGGTTTTCCAGAACAGTGTGTTTGCTTCCGAAGTATAATTGCTTCTCGATGGTTGAACAGTCAGCATTAAAAATTCTCCTTTTTCCTGCTGCGGTACAAAATAATCCATTGAAGAGTAATTTTTTTGTAACATTGATCAAATTTACAGACTGTTTTCCTCTGGCTAATTCATTATAGAAAACTTGTTCTAATCAATTCACAAAGCGTCACTTATGCATCTCTTTTCTAACATACTTTCTTACAAATAATTTCCTGAAAAGTCACTTTTCCTCACTTTTGCCCTTGCTCTGGAGTACTTCATACATTCTTTTAAAACACGATCAGTTTGGGGACTTAATGTAACTGAAGAGGGGTTTGCCATCAAGTTAAATAAAAATGAAACTATTTGTTGTTGTTTCTTTCAAATGTTGTTATTTACCCACATCTGTTCCTAGGTGTTTTTTCCTAATCCTGTTTCTTATTTCTGTCTGTCCTCCTATGTTGAAGCCACACTGATCTTCAACAAGTTATCTGCATGTTTTATAAATCCAGTAAAAATTCCCGTATATTCAATATTCAATCATTTTATTAAAGAATGTCATGCAAATTAAGTACAGCTGTGTCTAAATATTACTGCCTTAATATTTTTCCAAAACATAATATTTATGCATAGAGAACATTTAGAAGCATTCTTTCAAAAGTGACACAGGTTCTTTCTTGAATACGAAAGACACTGCATAATCTCAGCATGTCTGGAATACTACTTGGAAATATTTTTTCTGACAGAAAGAAACCATTTCTGCTTGGAGAATTTTAGGTTGCACGGACTCAACTGAAAAAACGTATTAAAATTTCAAATCAATTTTTCTCTCTGTTCAGAACTATATTTTTATACACAATTTTACATATGTGTAACTGTATTTTCTCATAATTTTGGAGACATAAGTAAGAACTTATTTCTTTATTAGCTGGCTTACAAAAAATTAAATTCTCATACGGATTCCTCTCTCTCTTTTTTTATGGTGATGTTCTGTGCTGTACTTTAAAACAAATTGTCAGTGGTATCAGGAAAACTTTTAAAGATCTAAGTAATATTTTTCTTTGAAAATTGCAAATTGTATCTTTTATTAACTTTTGTGGTTTCATTAGGTACTTTGAGTTTCTATGTTTATTTTTAGCCTGATATGAGCTAAAAGACTTAAGGGTATTTATGGCATGTGAACATTTCTTTACATTTACTGAGAGCAACTGTGAACCTGCAACATTGCAGAGATGAATTTTCTAATAGTATGTTTGAAAACCTTTCTCCCCTTTATCTACAAAATTAGCATGTGTATAATTGGCTAATATAATCCCTGAAAATGTTCATTTTTCTTTGGTGATTTTTTTCTGACATTGTTTTGTAAGATCAATATGGAACCTGACTAACCTAGCCTCTTTAGATTTCAATACATCTAGATTTAGCATTTCTTCTCAGTTTAAACCTCTTCCCAAGATTTTTACTTGTTTGTTACTGTAAGATGTTCTTAATTATCCTCTATAGTCTTTGGGATAATTTTATGATTGGCATATAATGAGAGCATCATTTTGATAATAATTTTCTATTAAGATCATGTTACTATGTTGGTTATGATTTGCACTATTACAACAGCACTGACATTATATTCAAAATGTTTATATTAGTAGAAATGTTCGATGTTTTGTTGTCAGAAACCTAATATCATATAATAATTTCCAGCTGCTTAGTTTTTATTAATGTCTACATTTTTAAAAAAAATCTTCTTAAGAAGTTCACTTGTAGTGAATTTTTTTTTTTCCCTTGTAGTTAAGGTACCTATTGAATCAGTTAAATATTTGCTTGGTCAAAGGAATCTGATTTTTAAAATGCAAAAAAATAACTTTCATACAATGATTTTAAAAAGTCTTCTGATTAAAAAAATCTGCATTTTAGTAATTTTAAGGTGAGAAAAAATTTTAAATGTTTATTTTTTTCTCCATTGAAAAAATTAAGCAGTTTTCTAGACTTTGTTTGCATCAAACAAATGTATTCCTTCCTTCTCTAAACCTCTATGAGTCAAGACTATTTCACGAAGACCTCTTTTCCCATGCTATAAACATGTATAACATTTAAACATATTAAAAACTTATTTTTAACATTAGAAATGCATACTATCTATTAGACCAGGTTGGTTATATAAAAGAAATGTAATCAAAGATTGAAACTGTCCCATTTGAAAAATTGCAGGTGGTAATGTAATAGTATTGATTTTCTTTGAGTTGACAGAAAGTCAAGTCCCATTTTCCCCTCATTCACATGTGGGATTTTTGGAGGCTATTAGTGTGGGTGGTGAGTTGTCTTGACTTTGCCTGAGGGTCTTTTATGTTAATGGGCATGTTTGTAGCTAAAATGATCATGTATTTTTAATAAAATGCCATCTTAAAGGTCAACATTTTATTAAAAAGTGAGATCATTAAAATTACAAATATTTACATTATAAGTTTACATTGAAATTATGTATTTGTGGGAGCCAAATAATACAATAATTTGTGATTTTAGAAAAGATTTTTTATCCATTTTATTAGTTTGGTTGTAAGTTTCAAAACCATAAGTACTTCTCTTTTTTTCATCATTACTGCTTAGGTGAGACTGCTGCTTCTCTCTCTTCCTTGCCCTTAATCTTAACTTCTTATATTATATTCTCATTTTTTATACTTTTCCGTGATTTTTGCTTTTGTTGCTTGCTTTATGCTTGAATTTATGTGGCTATTCCTAACTATTGTTAATATACAAATTTGGTCTGTTACCATAATCACTGAAAAAAGAGATGATTAGAACTTGCCTCTGAGGCATAACCAATGTGTATTTTGTGTTACATGCTGGTATAACCACACAACTACATCTGCCAATACGATTTCATTTGTTTGTTTCTTCATATATTGTGAACTTTGTGTTTTTGTGTTTTCTTTTTCAAATTGTAAATCTGAAATTATGTAGTTTTATATAATTATATAATATTATAGTAATTTTGGAAAATATATAATATTATAGTAAGTCTGAAAAGTAGAACAAATTATTGTCCACAGCCCTCTCTACCTAACACAACCATTGTCTTTTTAAAAAATATGTTTTCTTCTATATTTCTGTATCCATAACAGTCTTTATGTTAGTAAAAAGGTAAAACTCATAGTGTAAGTATGATTATTGTATCCAGTCTGTTTTTTTCCATTTATTATATGAAATGCATGTCTGTGGTACTATGTAGTTTCATAATTTTAATAGTTTCAACTCCATTTCTTTGAGAAGGTGTTTTATAATTTAATCAGTCATTTCCATACTTCTGCTATCGTGGTTGCTTCCAGGTTTTTTAATTGTTAAAAAATATTGCTAACATTTGAAATTATAGCATAGGTAGTTATAACATGTATAATATGAAACTTATTTTAATAACAAATGATTCTTTATGTATGCAGGCATTAAGATGAATACTCTATTGATGAATAATGTTTTACAAATGCAGTATCGAGAAATAACTTTGAAAGTGACCAGATCACAACTGCTCAAGTTCTAAAATTTTTTACTTAAGAGAAATTAGAGTGACTGGAATACTTGCAAAAAGTTTTATTTTCTAGTCACGGGCCTGTGTTGTGAAAACACCTTAAATTACAAGTATTTGAGAGTAAGTTTTGTGTCCCCTAGTGGTTGGGAGCCAATGACACTGCCTTACATATTTTTGTATTTTGAATACAGGGGAGTATTAAAATGTGTTTCCTTATATTTGGAAAATGTCTTCCATCAGGAAAAAATTTATGTTTTTAATCCCTAAGTTAAACCATTGGTTCTCTTTGTTAATTTTTTCTATTAGATTATTTCATACCTAACATAATGTAATAGAAATAAGCTAAATTCATTTTTTTCTATTATGCATCTGTGTATATAGGGTAATATTTCAAACTTTCTTCTTGACTTCATTTTATCATTTAATACTTGAACCAAAGCTTTGGCCATCTTTATTTATTACACTGAAGAGTCTACTGAAACACATGGATTGTTATACCCACCTCATAGTGTGGCTGTGAGAATTAAATTCATCCCACATAATGCACTTTGAGTAGTGCCTGTCATCTAGTATGTGCCCGACAAATGTCAACCACTACCACCACTTACACTGTTGTTTTGGTATTGATATTAAAAAGAGAATGAAAGGTGAGGTATGGTGGCTGATGTCCATAAACCTAGCACTTTGGGAGACTGAGGTGGGGCCAGGAGTTTGAGGTTAGCCTGTGCAACCTAGTGAGATCCCATCTCTACAAAACAAAATTTTTGAAAAGTAACCGGGTGTGGTGGCATGTGCCTGTATGTCCCGCTGCTTGGGAGGCTGAGGTGGGAGAATCGCTGGACCCCAGGGGTTTGAGGCTGCACTGAGCCATGATCGCACCACTTCAGCCTGGATGACAGAATAAGACTCTTTCTCAAAGTAATAAATAAATAAAAATAAAAAGAGAAGCTAAATTTAGACCAAGAATCACCTTTTTCTGTCATGGCATAATAATGTACCATCTGGTATTTCAATACAACGTATGTGTCAACATTAAAGTAGTAAAAGGATTGTTGAGTATTTCTGGGACCATTGGTTAATTATTTAGAAAAATATAAAGTTATAGCCACACTTCCCAGGTCTGATTTCATCATGATTACATGTCAGTAATTCCAGATGGAATTAAAAAATTAAATGTAAAGCCATGCAACCCGCTTTTTAACACTTCAGAAAATATTGGTGAATATTTATCAGAACTAAGATGGAAAAGTTATAGAAACAATGGAAGGAATCACAAAGGAAAGATATTTATAAATTCAAACACATAAACAGTTTAAATTTCTTTATGATGACAGTTAAAAGGAAAATAGAAAACCGTACGTCTTTTTAACAAAACAAAGCGCTCATGACCTTATTAAAAGAGACCCGTGTCTATGTATTTATGAAGACTCTAATCCCAAAGCGATCAAAATGTATAAACCAACAATTTGCAGAAGAAGAAATGCAAGTGAGTAATAAACATGAAAAAAATACCGTCAACTCCACTAACAGTTAAAATAACGAGGTACAGTTTTCACTTGTCAAATCACTAAAGATTTTAAAGAAGAGATTAGAAGTCCTTTGATGAGAGAATGGTGAAATGGGCCACTGTACATACTGCTGGTGGGAATGGACATTGATATTAATCAATCTGAGAAGCATTTGGACAGGATCTGTCTAGTTTCTAGCAATTTGCCCTAATGAAGTCATCAGTGACATGGGATAAAGGGATGTTTATTGCAGTCTTACTGAACTAAGAAGCAAATAACAAGCAACTCAGATCTCTCCCTTTACAGTTAAATTTTTAACTTTAAGCAAAGCTATAAATTAAATGATAAATGAACAAGTCATAAATTATTTCTACTGGAAAATATTAGATAAGCAGTGTCTGTGATTAGGGACTGACCTGCAGCTGCAGTCTTAACTCTGAAGTCACTTTCCTATTGTAATAAACTAAACGTGCCGTTCCTTTCAAAAACACAAATCTCTAGCAGCTGTGGGTAAGCTCCCTGGAAAAAGCCTGTCCATAAAAATGTTGAGCCAATTACAAATTGCGAAAACATGAAATGTAAGGAAAAATATTTTTTACGTAAAGCTGTTCCCTTACTCTAAATTCCTTGTTAATGTACCCCTTTCCCTTCCATCTTTTTTAAAGCCAGCTCTTGCTAAGACTTTTGCACTGAAAGTGAACTGAAATCAAACAGGTTCACGTTTATCTAAAAGAATCCTCTGTGTACTTTCAGTTTAAGATCACATTTTTTGGTCTTCCTTTTAATAAGAGAAGTAAGATCTGAAGGCAAGAAATGATTAACTCCCTTTTCCAGACACAGAATTACTCTCCCTTAAGCTCAGACTTAACTAAGGTGTACTGACACATCACTCATTATTTTACTGAAATTGGAAAATTACAGCCTCTGTACTACCTGGAAGGATGTGTTAAGTGTGCTGTTACCTCTGACTACCCATGGGGGGCAGATTCTAGAAAAATTGCCCTTAGGAGTATGGGGCAGGCTGAAAAATCATCACAAATAAATACTCTGAATTTCATAACTCTTGCTATATCTTTTGTTCTGGCTATTTTATTGATTGTCTGGGCTGGCAATTTTTCCTTCTTCTCACCCTGTCTGTGTATGTGTATACGTATATATGTATGTACGTGTATATATGTGTCTGTGCATATATATGCATATGTGTGTATGTATATCAGATGTGTGTGTATGTAAATATAGAGTATTAATATGTATTTGTGAATCAGGGGAGTAAGTAAAAAGTAAGACCAAAGGAAAGGATACTTTCTTTAAATGTAAATATCGTAACAAATAGCTATATCCCTAGAAAGAGAATCTATGAAGACAAATGAAAAAATAATTAATACATGCTAAACCTTTCCATTGTATTTTTTAAACTTATTTATTTATTTATTTAGAGATAAGGTCTTGCTCTGTTGCCCAGGCTGGAGTGCAGTGGCGGGATGTTGGCTCCTGTAACCTCCACCTACTGGATTCAAGTGATTCTTATGCCTCAGCCTCCCAAGTAGCTGGGATTATAGGCACACGCCACCACACCTGATTATTTCTGTTGTATTTAAAATGTCTTAATACTTAATAAGGTACTTTAGGCATCTAGAATATTTAACGTATTTAAATCTGGCTTTAATTTTAACATTTTGTCTGTTTTATACTATTGGTCAATTTGAAACTTATTAGTGAGCCTCTTAACTCCCCCTCCTCACCCCGCTTTTTTTAGTTTTTGCTAGACTCTGTGCTGTGGGACTACAGGGGATACATGTTCCTGCCTTCAAGGTTCTTTTAAGTAGTTGGCGGCATTGTAGCATGAATCTGTAGCTAACATGTAAAGCACTTACCATATGCCACAGATGGGACCCAAAGCTTTACATGAATTATTTAATCCTTAACCACCTTGTGAGGCAGATACTACTATAATCTGTATTTTAAAGTAGAGGAAATGAGCCTTGTAGAGAAGTAAGTCAGCAGAGCCTAGATGCTGGTCCGGATCACTCTGCCAGCCTCTGCTTGGTAACAATCAGTGACCAGCTACTCCCACGGAACCCCTGTGGCGACCTCACTGCCTTTGCTCCTTTGCATTGTAAAATATCGTTCAAGGCACTAAAGCTTCAGAACCTGTGTGAATTCCTGTGTGTTCACGGCACTAAAGCTTCATAACCTGTGTGAATTGATTGGTGTTGCTATAGAAAAACTGATGTGAACAAGTGCAGTGTATGGCCGCGCCGTCTGTGCCCGGCAAAGAGCAGGCTCAGATGACCTTCATAGTTTCTTCCAGCTCTAAGGCTTTCTTGTTTGCAGAGCGTTAGCCTTTGACACCTCTTAGAATTTTAACTCTTAGAAAGTGCCTAATGTGTCATGCTTTCTTTGTTGAAATTTACATGAAGCAGATGAAACAGGAATGATAATAAGGTTTTTGTTCCTGCCTTTTAAAATTACTTCCATTCAGTAAACGTTTATCAAGCACCTGTTCTGTAACAAGCGTTGCACAACTGACATCACCCAACTATCTATGCAACATGGTTCCCAACTTTGACACTCGTGCAGCATCACTTTAAGAGATCTGATTATCTTCTCTCTTTTCCTCTCTAACTCATTGTTTTTGATGAAAGTAAAAACTTGGCTGGGTGCGGTGGCTCACGCCTGTAATCCCAGCACTTTGGGAGGCCAAGGCGGGTGGATCTCCTGAGGTCAGCAGTCCAAGACCAGCCTGGCCAACATGGAGGAACCTCATCTCTACTAAAAATACAAAATTTAGCTGGGTGTGGTGGCGGGCGTCTGTAGTCCCAGCTACTCAGGAGGCTGAGGCATGCGAATCGCTTGAACCTGGGAGGCGGAGGCTGCAGTGAGCTGAGTTTGCACCACTGCACTCCAGCCTGAGCCACAGAAGTGAGACCCTGTCTCAAGAAAAAAAAAAAGGAAAGTAAAAACTTAAGTAAATTGTAAAGACTCAAATTGGTAAGCACATTGAAATTCAAGGTTTAGCTGTGATTTAGCTCATCAGAAATTTGTCAGGTTTTTACTTTTGGATGTTATTTCCTGTGGATGAAGCATTTATGTTCTTGTCATATCCATTCCTGTGCCAAAAGTTTGTAGTGACTTGACAGCAAGCCTCCCTCTGTACAAGGAAAAATTATAAAGGAATTTATAGTTCTACCTGCTTATCCTGTAATTGCCTCTCATGAGGCAAGAGCTGTGGAAACATGAAATTAGAATGCTGTGAAATACCAGCATTCTAACGTGTTGTTAGAGTAGCTCATGTATCATCTTTGTGCTAAACCAGAAGCCCCCCTAATACTGGGCTACAGTCTGGGCCAGCACACACCAGGGACAGAGTAGGTGCTGGGGGTGGTTTGGGAAAACTAAACTCTGCAATTAGGAAGAGAACCTTGTCTGAGAACCACTGCGCTCAAGCACGAGGGGTAGTTGTGAGGACGTTGGCTACTTCTGGTGTGGTGTGTGATGTCTGTGATAGGAAGATGGCTGGGTTTGGTGTCTCATGCCTATAATCCGAGCACTTTGGGAGGTTGAGGTGGGTGGATCATTTTTGCTCAGGGCTTCAAGACCAACCTGGGCAACATGGCGAAACCTTATCTATACCAAAATAATAATAATAATAATAATTAGCTAGGTGTGCATGCCTGTGGTCCCAGCTACTCAGGGGGCTGAGGTGGGAAGATGGCTTGAGCCTGGGAGGCAGAGGTTTCAGAGAACCAAGATCGTGCCACTGCACTCCAGCCTGGTCAACAGAGACAGACCCTGTCTTTTTAAAAAAAAAAAAAAAAAAAAAAGTCCCTTTTCTGGATTCTATGAAACTTTCCCTATAACCTAGAAAACAAGATGAACAAAGAGTAATAGACAGCTTTTTCTCTGGCGCTTTTCATAGAAGTTTGAATCCTCTCTGCACGTGTGATTTTAGAATCCCACCTCTTTTTCTCATCCTAGGGCCAGAGGGACGCATTTACCTTCTAGCTTCCCTTGGATGTCATCTCTGTCTTATAAGACAACCATGTGTTTACAACTTGTCCTGTTCTCTTCTCCTCTTTACCTTTGTAAAGAGCTTTGGAGCAACTATCTTCCTTGTTTTAGATCCTTTATAAACAACCTTGTCTCTCAATTCAAATATCTTCTCAAAATCAGAGTGACTCTTAGAGGGCCACAGAAACATGTTATCGGATGGACTTGAGTCACTCTGTCCTTAGTATCTTGATTGATTTTTATTAAACTCTGAATCCATAAGGTGAGTCACATAAAGCCATTGTTAGTCATTGGTAATTGTTTCACATTTCCTTTATTTTGAATCCTGTTAATTTCTTAAGCCCAATGGTAACAATTATTCATGTCCTTTATGCAATCATCCTGTGACATCCATGGGAGATTGGTTCCAAGACCCCTTGGATACTAAAATCTGCAGATGCTCAAGCCCCTGATATAAAATATGTGCTTGTATGTAACCGATGCACATCCTCCTGTGTACTTTAAATCACCTCTAGATTACTTGTAATACCTAATACATTGTAAATGCTATGTAAATTGTTGTTATACTCTATTGTTTAGGGAATAATGACAAGGACAAAAGTCTCAATACAGATGAAATAACATTCAATACATGTTCAAGAGAGATGCAGTTAAAAAAATTTCAGTCCATAATTGGTTAAATCCACATGGATGGAACCCACAGATGCAGACAGCGGACTCTATTCCCTAAAATCCACACAAATTAGTTATTACATTTTTTTCATTTTGTTACAAAATACCTCTGTTTATAAAAAAGATATCTATGGCTGGGCATGGTGGCTCATGCCTGTAATCTCAGCAGTTTGGGAGGCTGAGAAGGGCGGATTACCTGAGGTCAGAAGTTCGAGATGAGCCTGGCCAAAGTTTTGAAACCCCATCTCTACTGAAAATACAAAAGTTAGCCGAGTGTGGTGGCGTGTGCCTGTAATCTCAGCTACTCAGGAAGCTGAGGCAGGAGAATCACTTGAACCCAGGAGGCAGAGGTTGCAGTGAGCTGAGATTATGCCATTGCTCTCTAGCCTGGGTGATGAGAAAACTCCATCTCAAAAAAAAAAAAAAGTTATCTATTTATCAAAGTTGATGAATATTCTTTTTGAAGAGAGTTTATTTTTATACCTTTAAAATGTACTTGTATTTTCTTTCCAACTTTGCAACTGATATAAAATATATATAAGGGTTTTTTGTTTTGTTTTTGAGATGGAGTCTTACTCTTTCACCTAGCCTAGAGTGCAGTGGTACGATCTTGGCTCACTACAAACTCTGTCTCCTGAGTTCAAGCGATTCTCCTGTCTCAGCCTCCCGAGTAGCTGAGATTATAGGTGTGCACCACCAGGCTTAGCTAATTTTTTTGTATTTTTAGTAGCGATGGGGTTTCTCCATGTTGCCCCAGCTGGTCTTCAACTCCTGGGCTCAAGCGATCTGCCCTCCTTGGCTTCCCAAAGTGCTGGGATTATAGGCATGAGCCACCGCGCCTGGCTCTATTTAATTTCATATGTGTCACATTATGAAACCATAGAATTTCCATTAGAGAAGAGAACCTGAGGCTTGATCATTTATTCCATCCCCTGGAGTCCAGTTAAAGTTAACTGACTTGCTGAAGACCAACTAATTGTTGAGTGAGTGAGCCTTCTTCTGTCAGCCTGACCGACGCATAAGCATACACTACACGACACACTCCCTAATTTAGTTCTCTTCTTGTTTAACAATAGATGCTGCCTGTGCCATGGGTACATTGTTAGGTTATGCTTAGGATGTAATAGAAACTTTGTTAATGTTCATGAATGAGAGAACTTGTTGTTTACATTTAAAATGCTTTTACAGTGTTTTTAGCTTTTTCATATCAAACGTGTTTACCAATCAGTTCTTGATAAATTATGACTTCCGACTTATTTTGCTTTATTATACAGTTATTTTACTCAATGATTTTTCAACAGAGCTCTCTATTGTTTAAACCAAATAAAATTTATATTATTATAACTACATAAATAAATATTAATTCTATTATAGGTTATTGTTTCAATAAAATTGTGTACTATTATTTTTTTCTGACTGAATACACTTCTGACAATATTATGATGAAATAGGCCAGGCACAGTGGCTCATGCCTGTAATCCCAACACTTTGGGAAGCTAAAGTGGGGGGATTGCTTGAGGCCAGGAATTCAAGACCAGCCTAGGCAACATAGCAAGACCCTGTCTCTACAAAATATTTTAAAAATTAGCCGGGCATGGCGACGTGTGCCTGTAGTCCCAGCTGCCTGGGAGTCTGAGGCAGGAGGATTGCTGGAGCCCAGGAGTTCAACACTGCAGTGAGCTATGATGGCGCCACTGCTCTCCAGCTTGGGCAACAGAGTGAGACCCTGTCTCTAAAACATTAGGGTTTTACTTTAATAAACCAATATTATCATAAATAAAATCCAATCCAACTCTAAGGGTTTTTTATTTTTGTTTTTTGAGGGTTTCATTTTTGGTTCATGTTAACTAAAAATATATTTATTTTGATATTTGCAGCTGGTTTTAGAAGAAGTTTTCGTCTTAGTAGAAAAGATAAGAAAACAAATAAATCCATGTATGAATGCAAGAAGAGCGATCAGTACGACACAGCTGACGTGCCCACGTACGAAGAAGTGACACCGTATCGGCGACAAACTAATGAGAAATACAGACTCGTTGTCTTGGTTGGTAAGTGCTTGTTTCTGTGTGTAATTCTGAGGAAATAAGTGAGCTAGTAAGAATTTCTCTTCAAAGTGAATCGTACTTGAAGTTTTCAAGCTAAAAATCTCCTCCTCTTGAACACTTTTGTCTTGTCTCTGAAACAAAATCTTCAGTTTTTTGTACTTAATTGACTTGCAGAGACTTTTAAGACATCTCTGAAGAATGGTACTGTCATTTTAGTGGAACCTTTGTCAAGTGGGGATAGCAAACACTGTTGTAATATATGAAGCGTACATCAGGGCAATTAAATAATAGAAATGAATATTTTTGAACACAATGCAAGCTCGTTTCAAAGCATTTTGAGGCAGCAGCATGGGACAAGCTTCAGATGGCATTGAGACCTTCAGCAAAATAAAGTATTACAGCAGAGTTCTAGGATATTTCAAGCTAGAGAGTCAGCAGAGTCGCTTTAAAGTTGATAATTGGCTGGATGCAGTGGCTCACACCTTTAATCCCAGTTGGGAGGCCAAGGCAGGAGGATCACTTGAGGTCAGGAGTTTGAGAACAGCTTGGCCAACATGGTGAAGCCCCATCTCTACATTGTGAAGCCCCATCTCTACAAAAATACAAAAATTAGCCGGGCATGGTGGCACAGTCCTGTAGTCTCAGCTACTCGGGAGGCTGAGGCAGGAAAATCACTTGAACCTGGGAGGTGGAGGTTGCAGTGAGCCAAGATTGCACCACTGCACTCCATCCTGGGTGACAGAGCGAGACTCCATCTCAAAATAAAAAGGTAGTTAATAAAGGAATTTGGATATTTTCACAAACATCAGTTGCCTTGACTCAGATTTGCATCCTAGCATCTATCTTGTGCACCCTTCACAGGTGTGAGCAGCCACAAGCTCCATGTGTCTTCATTTCATCCTCAGTGCATTTCTTTAAAAACGTAGTGAGAGATATTTAAACTTCCAGGATCAAAGCCAATGATTTTAGAAAAGTTTTGGAGTAGAAGAGCATGGTGTCTCTTTGTATCAGTACATTCTCACACTGCTATAATTACATGAGACTGGGTAATTTATGAAGAAAAGAGGTTTAATTGACTCACAGTTCCACAGGCTATACAGGAAGCATGACTGGGAGCCCTCAGGAAACTTAACAATCGTGACAGACGGTGAAGGGAAAACAGGTGTGGGTTTCACATGACAGCAGGGGAGAGAGAGTGAGAGCGACGGGGATGTGCCACACGCTTTTAAACCATCAGAACGCGTGAAAACTCATCATTATGGGAACAGCATGGGGGAAATCCACCTCTTTGATCTGGCTACCTCCCACCAGATCCCTCCCCCAACATTGAGAATTACAGTTCAACATGAGATTTGGGTGGGGACACAGAGCCAAACCATATCACTGTTGTTAATTGTTCTTTTATAAACTCTTGATAATACTTATGGAAATGAGAATCAATGGAGAAGCTGAGAATTACCCTCACTTAGTAAGATGGAGTCCTTTGAAAGGTTACAACCCATGCTGTTCATTGAGAGGTGGTGGGTGACTCATGGGAAATGATGCAGTTTCTCATGTCTGTAGGTCCTGGAAATGAACACTAGCATCATTACATATTAAGATTGTGTGCGTTATTTTGAAACACATATTCACATACTTCAAAAGAAATTCAAAATTTCCTTTATTAATGATGTCCACATCTCCTAATCCATTTATACTGAGCCTCCTCACGGAGGAGGAGGAAGAATTTATTTAGAGCTTGCAGTGCCCTGCTTCTCATCCTTATAGAGGTGTGCCAGTGAGAGAACATGCCTTTCCCAGCTCACTGGGGCTACCTGAGACCTCCTGCTCCTCTCCCACCCCACTGTCCCTTCTGTGCCGCCTCCTTCACCAGCACAGACCACAGCAACATCTCTTCTGTGCCTGTTGCCTCTTCTCCTCAGCCAAGGGGAGAGACATGTAATAAAATGGCAATGAGGCTGGGCGCAGTGGCTAATGCCTATAATCCCAGCGCTTTGGGAGGCTCAGCCAGGAGGATTACCTGAGGTCAGGAGTTCAAGACCAGCCTGCCCAACATGGCAAGACCCTGTCTCTACTAATAATATAAAAATTAGTCAGGTGTAGTGGCAGGCACCTGTAGTCCCAGCTACTTGGGAAGTTGAGGCACAAGAATTTCTTGAACCTGGGAGGCGGAAGTTGCAGTGAGCTGAGATTGCACAGTGGTACTCCAACCTGGGCAACAGAGCAAGATTCTCTAATAAAAAAAAAAAAAAAGAAAAGACAAGACATGTATTAGTCTGTTGTGTGTTGCTGTAAAGGAATACCTGAGATTGGGTAATTCATAAAGAAAAATGATTTGTTCGGCTCACGATTCTAATAGCTGGAAGTCTGGGTGTCTGGTGAGGGTCTCACGCTGCTTTGACTTGTGGTAGAAGGCAAAGGGAAGCCTGTGTGTGCAGAGATCACATGGAGATAGAGGGAGCAGGAGTGGTGGGATGTCAGGCTCTTTTTAACAGCCAGCTTTCTTGGGGGATGAATAGAGTGAAAACTCACTCCCTGCCTCACCCCAGGGAGGGCATTAATCTATTCATGAGGGATCTGCTCTTACGACCCAAACATCTCTCCTTGGGCCCCACTTCCAATGCTGGGATCAAATTTCAACACGTAATTTGGGGTGACAAACATTGAGACTATAGCAAGAGGGAAAAATAAAATGGGAAACTTCATTATCTTGGAGGCCACCTCTCCAGATTTGACTCCATCTACACTCTGCCTGGTTTTGTTTTTGCCGTCAGAGTCCCCAGGTTGTTGCCTTTTGTGCACTGTCCCGAGTTTTGGGCTGTATTCAGCGGGGGATAGGCTCTGGTGGGTTTTCCCCACCATCGTGGGTCTAGAACTCTCTGAAGCTTTAAACTCCTCTGACACAACTTGGCCTTTCTTCATGGGTGTGCCTTAATCAACCTCCTCAAAACTGTGTAATGGAACCCCAGCCCTACTGGTCAGCAGTTGAAAGGGTCATCGGGACAAAAGAATATCACAGCATCATTCCAGCTACCTTTTGAAGCAAAATAGCGCTCCCAGAATTATATATCACCACATTCCATCGTCAGCCAAAAATCATAGAATGACCTGATGTATTTTCGCTTCTCCTCTCTTTGAATGCTAATTGTCCAGATCCGTGATGATTGATAGAACTAAAATTCATCTGGCCAAAATCATCAGTAAAGAGATTAATTTAATTGTATGCACTTCAGTTGCCCTGTTTCCCCTTTGGCCTTTGGGTTCTTGGTACCCAATTCTGAATTGAGTGTGGACTCTGTTTTGGGGCCAAGTGCTTTGCTTTGCTTTTTTCTTTTTTTGTTTTCTCTTCTTTCTTTCTTCTTTTCCTTTCCTTTCCTTCCCCCTTTCCTTTCCTTTCCTTTCCTTTCCTTTCCTTTCCTTTCCTTTCCTTTCCCTTCCCTTCCTTTCCTTTCCTTTCCTTTCCTTTCTTTTCCTTTCCTTTCCTTTCTTTTCCTTTAAATTCTGGGATACATGTACAGAACATGCAGGTTTTTTACATAGGTATACATGTGCCATATGATGGTTTGCTGCACCCATCAACCCGTCATCTAGGTTTTAAGCCCTGCATGGATTAGGTATTTGTCCTAATGCTCTCCTTCCCCTTACCCCTACCACACAGGCCCTGGTGTGTGATGTTCCCCTCTCTGTGTCTATGTGTTCTCACTGTTCAACTCCCACTTACGAGTGAGAACATGTGGTGTTTGGTTTTCTGTTCCTGTGTTAGTTTGCTGAGAATGATGGTTTCCAGCTTCATCCATGTCCCTGCAAAGGACATGAACTCATCGTTTTTTATGGCTGCATAGTATTCCATGGTGTATATGTGCCACATTGTCTTTATCCAGTCTGTCAGTGATGGGCATTTGGGTTGGTCCCCTCCCTTTTCTCACTTTATTTGTTCATTCCCAGCAGAATCCTAAAGCCTTTTTTTTCTAGCCCTGTGATATCAATTCTATTGCAATGACTGGTGTTTCTGTCTCCTGTTTGAAATTCCTTAAGTTTGATTCCTGATTCTCAGAGATTTCCCCTTTGTCTTCCAACAGGGGTATTACCCTTGACATAGTCCTAAACTGGAGATGCTAAATGCTGATGCTCCCAAGTGGCACAGTCAGAGAACATTTATATTTCCTTTGATATGTGCTTCTGCCAATAAGTGTTTCCTCATTCTCTAGAGATTTCCAGGCCTTAAGTAAATAATTAATTGCATTGCTTCAGTGACAACCAAAATATCTGTTTGAACTTCTTAAGTTTCTCTGCTACAAAGATCTAACTGCCATGTTTCATTACCCTCTGCTGTTCCCAACTCCTTTCAAATAGTCTCAAGCAAGTTTTAAAATTTTGCCTTGTTTTTAAGAGAGTCCTGTCCTTCCTCCATGCTATGTAATAACAGTAACTAAGAGCTGTGCGTGTATTATTTCCTTCAGTCCTCGTCTGACTATATGGTAAATACTTTTATTATTCCCTGTTGTACAGATGAAGAAATTGAAGCACAGAAAGAGGTAGGTAACTTGTCTAAGATTCTGCAGCTGTTAAGTTACAGAGCTGATGCAGATCCTAGCAGGTGGACACCAGAACCCTGCTTCGTATCTTACTGTGGAATATGGCTTCCAATCTTAAAATTAGGGCAGTACTTGACACTCTGTGCTGGATCTAAATATCATACTTTTTTTTTTTTTTAAATCTCTTTAAGGACTGGTCATTCACTTTCCTGAGAGATACCTCCTTACTTTGTGAAAGTTTAGATGTGAGTCTAGTGAAAGCGTTTATGTTCACTTGAATCCTGCCCACGTCTATGACTCGAGTTTCCAACGTAGGTCTCCTGAGGTCAGTTCAGCACGCTTGGTGGTCTTACCTTGCTCTTCCCTACACAGTAATTCTGCACACTGTCCAGGTAGAGTTCCTTACTGCACCTGTCATTACTATTTCACTGTCTTGCTCCTTAAAATTTTTCAACAAAAGGAGTGCTGATTTTCCTGGTTTTCCCTCTCTAATTTGTTCACATTTCCCGTGGTCAGCCTGGGGATAAGTCTTCCACTTACCAGGAAAGGTTATGTTCATGATCGGTCTACTGCCTTCAGAGTTCAGAGACTGTCTCTCAATAGTTTTTTGATTGCCATAGATAGAGGTAGTCTTGGAGAATATACAGAGGGAGGAGCTCCTGCCCTTCCCCTCTGACCTCCAGACCCTATTCCAGGCCTTGTCAGATTTCACATGCATCCTGGTCACCTGGGGGTCTTGTTAAGATGCAGTTTCTGATCTGGTAGCCTGGGGTGGGTTCAGAGAGCCTGCATTTCTAACAAGCTCCCAGGTGATGCTGTTGCTGCTGGCCTGATTAATTAGGGTGCATTTTGCTTTTCGCCTACTGCTGCTGGTTCAGATGCAGAGGCTGTGAGGTCTGGTGCTGTGCACATAGGGAGAAGCCTTGTTGCTCTGTTTGAAGGGGTTCAGTTGCCACTGCCCTCTTTGGTTAGTGATTGTGAATTGGCTGCCATTTATTTTGATTTTCTACTTTTCTTGGCATTGTATTTCAATTTTGTGCTTTCTTGTGTATGCCTTATAATGATGGCCTAGAAACTTTTGATTTCTTCTTAATCTTTCTGCTGTTCAGGATTTGCTCGGCGATATTTCAGGTTTTGGTTTGTCTGTTTTGATCAACAGATTTGTTATGATTATTAGCCTTTAGTCTGAAATTCCTCTAGGAAAATTAACTTTATCTGAAACTCTTTAGCCCCAACACGTTCTTTTCCTATTTTGGATCTATTGCTGGTATAAGGCAGTATTTCTTAAATCTGTAACAATTGGATTATAACAGAACAGACTTAATGGAGAATATTCATTATATTCTTTTTGTCATGTTAGACCACATTTTCTCTTCAGGCAAATGGTATTTCCTGTGTCTCTATATGAAAAATAGAGGGAGGGCCCGCTTCAGTGGCTGGAGCCTGTAATCCTAGCACTCTGGGAGGCCAAGGCAGGCGGATCACTTGAGGTCAGGAATTCGAGACCAGCCTGGCCAACATGGTGAAACCATGTCTCTACTAAAAATACAAAAATTAGCCAGGTGTGGTGTCGGGTGCCTGTAATCCCAGCTACTCAGGAGGCTGAGGCAGGAGACTCACTTGAACCTGGGAGGCAGAGGTTGCAGTGAGCTAAGATCACACCAGTGTACTCCAGGTTGGGGAACAAGAGCGAAGCTCCATCTCAAAAAAAAAAGAGGAAGAAAGTCATGTAAGCATGGTATATTAATGCAAACTTCTTAGTAATAGTTCTACTGAAGAAAAGATCTAGAGACTTTCCAGAATCAAGAATGCCTGTGCAGGTGGAGGCTTGGACATTTCAGCCCCCTGGTGTCGTCATCAGAACATTCCACCTCTACCCACTGTGGCCTGTGTACAGCACAACGCTGCACAGTGCGATCTGGTGGCAGCCAAAGCAGTTTTATGTAACTGTCCTTCAGAAGTATTCCCTATTATTTGCTTTTTCTGTGTATTCCTCGCTCAGAAACCCTTTCAGCTTGTGTGTATGGCACATTGGAAGTATCAGAAGCGTAGAGCCTGTTACGTGGAGAAATCCCCATCTCTTTATATCCTGTGAGGCAGGATAGTGTAGAAGATGAGAGATGGGCCTCTGGGACAAGATGGCTGCCTTCCAGTCCTGTGACGCCCTTTGGTAGTCACATGACATGGGAACAATTCAAATTTTCTCTGGGCTTCAGTTATTCATCTGAAAATTTAAGATAATAAAAACACCTACTTTCTAGGTTTGTTTTGAGGGTTAAACAAAATAATCTGTGCAAAGACGTAGGCTAATTCCTGGCACCTAGTATGGTTTTAATAAGAAATATTTATTGCCCAGCATAGTGGTGCATGCCTGTGGTCTCAGCTGCTCGGGAGACTGAGGCAGGAGGATCACTTGAGCCCAGGAGTTAAAGACCAGCCCAGGCATAGTGAAACCTCATCTGTAAAAATAAAAAAGAGACTGGGTGCAGTGGCTCACACCTGAATTCCCAGCGCTTTGGGAGGCTGAGGCAGGAGGAGTGCTGGAGGCCAAGAGTTCAAGACCAGTCTGGGCAACATAGTGAGACTCCATCTTTACAAAAAATAAAAATAAAATAAAATAAAGTAAAATAAACCAGGCATGGTGGTGTGTGCCTGTAGTCCCAGTTGCTAAGGAAGCTGAGATGGGAGGATTGCTTGAGTCTGTGAGTTAGAGATTACAGTGAGCTATGGTTATACCACTGCATATTCTGGGCTGGGCAACAGAGTCCAAAAGAAGGAGGAGGAGGAGGAGGAGGAAGGACAAGGAAGGAGGAGGAAGGAGGGAGGAGGAGGAGGAGAAGGAGAAGAAGGAGGAGAAGGAGAAGAAGGAGGAGGAGGAGGACTTACCTATTAACTAAATATAATAAGATAAACATGAAATGTACAAATATCAGTAGACTTCTGCTGGTTTTGAACCTCAGTGTTCAAAACACTTACTAGATTATCTAGAAGTTTATAATCTAAAATAGGTAATAAGCCATGAACACAAATTTTGGAAAT